>NW_028242194.1:0-46769 GCF_964263255.1 Lissotriton vulgaris | reverse complement strand
TTGAGGAAGAACAAAATGCGATCTCAAACAAGTCATGTGAGGGTTAAATAGAAGGGAAAGAAAGGTGGGATCACAACACAAAAAATAAGATGTTTTAAGAACCCTCACTCACCAACCTGGTGGTGACACGCTTCATCACTGGGTTCCCACTGGAAGGACCTAATGTCCTTCCAGTGTGCTACAACGCCTGTTTACAGCGGAGCTGGTTTTTGTGTGTGTTGAGGTGGTGAAAAAACCAGATTGTGCTAAGTGAGTGCAAGGAGGTGTTTTATATAACAAATGTGTGGTTGTGACTGTCAACTATTTTATTAATAACCCAACCAGCACTGATTAAAATCAAAAGATGAGTGGACTCATAGGGTTAGTCTCATCTATTAAAGACCCCTAGTCCACAGTGAATTCTAAACAAATTTGGTTGACATGTTTCTGCTTTAGGAGCCCGAGTCGCTCAGCTTTCTTCAGGACCAGTAGTGTGATCCTCCGGTGGTGTGCACACCCTAAGGTGCACCCTGCCGTGAGGATATTAGTGTTAAAAAGGAAATTTTCAGGTATACTCACGGCCAATAGCCATTCAGAACCACTCAGCAATTTGCTGGGGCCAAATACCTGTAAGGAGAAATGTGTTTCAAATCAAATAAAACATTTCAATGGTTACAATGAGAAACCATATTATTTCAATCGATCCCTTCACCAGAACACCCCCATCCCTATGGTGAGATTAAAGGAACTGGTGTGTATGTTACTCATTAGAGCAGACACTTTCTGCTCCTAATGTTGTAATTAGCAGGTAACTTGGTCTACATCCATAGGCAATTAGTATGTGGTAGATACATGTATCTCATTCTACCACAATGGTTATATGGTGAATGCGATATCCAGCGATTGTATTTTAATTAAACCTGGATATTTTTTCAAACAAAATCAAGCTAAAGTTGCACTCGAATAAAAATGGAGTCTTAAGGGGCTCCATGGGGTAATTAGAAAAACATAGGAAGACAAACAGCCAATTTGCTAACTCACAAGAGGAAGGCGATATTCACTCTACATGGGCTGGCGCGGCAGGGGGTTATTTTCACATCGCATATCTGAAAAGGAGTCAGAGATGCGAACAGCATTAGTAAGTCGCTTTCCGATGCCTCCATTTGAAAAAAGCTCATGTTAAGGAGTCCGGTCTGGGCAATCGACCAATGCGTCGATTTTTTTAAAATTTAGAATTGGTACTCACTTTAAAGCTGACGGCTCCCCGAAGACTACCTAGTCTGTCACCACTGTGGCCCGACTGAACGCCGAGTCCGGGCGCTGCAGGTAGACATAGCGTCCATCGGGGTCACGTGACCTCACCACGTGATGTTATGTTTTGGGCTCCCTAGATGCAACTTAAAGGGGCCATGTATTGCTGTTCTCGCTCAAGTTTTATTAGATGAAACATGGTAGGTAAAAAAGCATACGTAAAGAAGTTTCCAAAACCAAATTAGTGCTCGTATGCTCTAATTCTGAGCAGCTAGCAAAACAGTTAACAAAACGGGAGGTTTGGGGCTTCTCACGGTATGATTGTGCCTGAATTCGCCATTTTCAATAAAGTTTTGTTCAAGCAACAAATGAGCAACTGGTAAAATACTCCTTGGGTATGGTACTAGGGCAAACAATTCAAATTACATTCTAAGATCAGGAAGAATGTTGTTCAAGCGCTAAGTTAGTGTATATTGTTTAACACATAATCTGCAAGAGGAAAATGGTCATCCTTGCTTAAAGAAAATGAATGTGAAAAACCAGTAATCCTTACTTGAAGAAAAACTCCTAGTGGATGGTATTAAATCCTAGCGATGGTCATACTGCTAAGGTAATACTCCATCAGTTCGATGGTGGTACCTGTTGGTGGGTTTGAATAGGAAGTAGTCTGTAGAAAAAAGTAACTTTATGTTACATATTTGAGAAATATTCTGATCCTTTTGAGGAAATATGAATTTTTCTGATCAATTGTGTCCCCTATCTTAGACCCCAACGGCTCCATGTACGTGCTTCAAGTACATGTATGTTCCCTCCACTTCTAGCTATGAAGACGCAAATACATTTGCGTCCAACGTTAACATGTCCTCTTTCAGATCCACCATGAACGGGTCAGATATTCCGTTCCTAAGTGTGCCTTGCCAACGTTTTACATGGTGCACTTTCATGTATTTCTAGCTCTTGCGAGTCAGGCCCTGATTTCTGCCATCGAGCTCTTTCTGCCTTCTGTCTCTGAAAGCTGCAGTCTGCCGCTTCCTGACCCTTGACTTACTCCCTGCGCGGCGAGCGGTGCCTGGCTCGACCTGCTCGCCTGCCAAGACTGTATTCAACCTTCAAGTTATCTGCTCCGCTCCTCGAAAATACATTCCTGTCTGGTAGTTTAGGAAAACATCCTTCCCAGCTGCAGAGCAAAGGGCCCGGCCTCACTGTCTCCATGCAAGTAATTCCCTGCTCCTGTTACCATGGTAGGCCCATGGCCCCCTCGCATCTCATGTAGACACGTAGACGCATATGCACGCACTAGCAGTCAGTATAGAATAGCCTCTGCCCGAGAGACCTTTCCTTCTAGATAATACAGTTCCTTAAACACAAGATATCAGATATGATTTGGGATTAGGTTGTTCTGACACCCCAGACTTCTGTCTCCTCATGTAGGGCTAAATGTCAAGTCCCCTTCACCCTCCAGTTACACGTCAATTACACGTCATGCTGCTGCGCGCGCATCTCTGCCATGTATTTCTGCTGACACTGCAGGATTCTCCTATGGATCCACCCACCTGTGACATCTCACAATGACGTTTCTAGTACACGCCCTTATGCACGCCTATTGTAACGCCTTTTTCATTACGTATGTGTATTCTTATCTCTCCTCTCAGCTGTTACGCCTCCTGCATCTATTGCTACTGTAATGCATTGACTATATATATGATAATCTGTCAATAAAGTATTGTGATTCCCTTCCTGAACCTTCGTGGTGATGGAATATAATCCAAGGTTCGAACCAATTCCTTTTTAAGGAATAAAACCCCTTTTAAAACTCAAATGCCCCGGATTCTGCCTCTTATTTTTGACTGAGTTATTCTTATTGAACTTTACCGCATAAATTAAGTATAGGTAATTTAAATTTACCACATAATTGGCACCCGAATAGGGACCCCTCCCCCACCTTACGCGCCGGCGGTGCGTTGCAGGCCCGGTCCCCTGCCACAGCCGGACGGACAACTACGCGTACCCGCAGGATTTCCTGTACCTCCCTCAGGCCAACGGAGGTGGCTGAGGCTGCGATCGACACCCAGACGAGGCGGTGAGGAGTGCGGAGGATCCCGACCAGAGCCTAGCTGAGAGAGCAAAGTCCGAGGTATTCAGAGGCCCACCAGAGGTTCCGAAGTCCCGAAGTATCTACGTCGCGAGTCGAGTCGAGTCCAGTCCAGTCCAGTCCAGTCCAGAGTTTCCGAGGCCTTCCGTTTCCGTGCTTCCTGGTGAGTACCGTTGCTGGGGACGCATCTAGACGAGCACATTAATTTGTGCCGGTCAAGACGGGTTTGGGTACACAGACCCGGTCTGCACTGTTTTAGCGGTGTATCTGTACTGTTTAGCAGTATATTCAGTCTGCACTGTTTTAGCGGTGTATCTGTACTGTTTAGCAGTATATCCAGTATGCAGTTAGCTAGTTTTATTCTAATTATTGTTGTTCGTTTTAAAATGTTTTAATGTGGTTTTAAATGTCGTGGTATGAGTGATTGTTCGATCTTCATTACTGTGTTTATTGTGTTAATTGTGTTCAAGTCCAAGTAAGTATCAAGTATCAAGCAGCACGGCTGAAACATGCCGCTGTTCTCCAAATTAAGACAGATAAAAACTAGAAAAGGGATACTCGAGGAAGCTGTTCCTATTCCACCTAGGGACACTCCAGGGTACTTTATGTACCACAAACATGGCCTAGATGCCGTATTATATCTCCATTTGTGGGTGGATTACACCAAGGATTTAGCAGAGAATCAGAGATGGCCCGCTGCTGGGACATGGGATGCTGATTGCATCATGAGAGTAGAAGAAGCATTATGGAAAAAGAAAGCCAGACAGTCACAGAAAGATGCCATTGAATTATGGTGTAAAGAATCGCATAGACGCACAGAGAAAGCACTCAGAAAAGAAGAGAAAAGTAGGGAGGATTCAGACAAAGCCCGAGAAAACGTATTAGTTGAGGAAGGTATACGAGTAAAAGCAGAACAAGTAGACAGACAACGAAACACTCTTATGAATGGTATGTATCCTCTTCTGGCCGAGGGTTTACCTAAGGCCACCCCGGAAGTACCCAAGGATCTGCCACCTCCATTGCTTCCGACTAAATTGCACCACAAGACCGCAAAGGACATTTTCCTTTCTTCCTATTTAGACGATGTAGCCCCCGAGTATGTTAATGTTCCGCCGCCACGCACACCACCTGCTGACGGCGCTCGACCCCGAGATAATCTGCCCCCACCTCTGCAACAACATACTCCTCCTCCCGTTCCACACCTTCCGCCCGTTCCTCCACTCCTTCCTGCACCTATTCTCCCTACCTTACACCCAACAAATCCTTTTGGACCTGGCACCTCAGGAGGTGCCACAGGAGGTTTTCAGACCCCGCCACCAACACATCGATTGACTTATAGGAATTTAGCGCAACAACGTACACCTCAATCAGCGAATTACGACATACTCAATGAGCCTCTTACAGACTGTAGATATGATCCAGTACCCGGTAAAGACGACAGAATGATGCTAGCATCAGTACGACTAAGACGAGTTGCAAACTATTTAATGATACTACCAGAGATGATTGATCATCTAGACAGAATATACCACTTTGTCCAAACAGGGGAAGGTCCTGAAAGTATTGGCAACGCCATGGCATACCAGAAAGTTGACACTCAAAAGATGATACTACGCTTTTTCATAAACTGCTTGATTAGAAACCAAGATAGGCCTGGTGTAGACCAGGAAGAAATGAAAGCACTTAACAAATGGGGTCAGAATATAGCAGACGGAAAACATGATAAACAGAGTAGTATAGAGAATATGTACCGAAGGATCCGAAAAGCAGTAGAACAAATACATGAAAGAAGACAGCCAGAAAGAGAAGTAGATTCGGACAAGATTGAATCCTCGGAGGAGGAGGAAACACCAGAAACGACAACAGGAACATTGCAGTTACCAGCTAGAGAAATGATAGCTTATGTAGGTAAGGGAAGACCCTTTAATAATTCAATACGTCCGGTACGTCCAGAAAGTAAGAGACTTTTTCAAGCTGCCATGTCAAACCCAAAGACCCCTGAACATTTATTTCAGGCTACTGATAAAATACTTCGAGAACGAATGGGGTACCATGTACTCGATTCTATGGATGAACAAGAATTAGCCAGGTCAGCAGTACAATGGGCTGACAGTTCTGATAAATATAGTGATGATGCGCTAGCGCAAACGTTTTTGAATCTTTCACCAGACGAACAGCGTTTAGCTGGTATGTACATGATACAACACCTCCTTATATTATATAAAAGCCAACACTCTGATCCAGGTCCCCTACCTGATATATTAATAGAACTACTCATGAAGAAATGGAGAGGCCTAGGTACCGATTTAATTAAAATAATTCTAGAACATCGGCACAGATATAGTGCCTTCCTGTGTTCACAGTTTGATCCAGCTCCCTCCATGGAAAGAAAAATGTATTACATAGACAGACAGAATCCCTTGCGAGAAGTGCACCCAGTCAAGAATGATAATAATACTTTTAGACGCGTGTTTGTGTACACGCCCATAACTAAAATAGAACTATTGGAAATGAAGAAATTAGTGCCCAGCCATGACAAAGATCCAGCAGGTTTTCATCGTGAAATAAAAGACATGTTACTCATGGGTGATTACACCTATCCCGATATCATGAAAATATTGAAAGTATTATTGCCTGCCGGTATTTACGAGAAACTGAAAGAAAAAGAATGGGAGGTGGGAGAGCAAAAGATTGTTTGGGCTGAATTAGAGAACGAAGAAAACACTCGAACCCCAGGCCTAGGGCTCGGGGACAAAACTAAAGCATTACCAGGATTGTTAGTACAAGTATTGCCACGATTATTATCAACTAAAAAGGAAGACTGGGGTGCAATCTCAGCCTGCAAACAGAAACCCGATGAAGACACTAGTGATTTTTATTCCCGATTTGAGAAATGTTTTGGTATTAATAGTGGCCTAAAAGCAAGTAGTGATTCATATCCACATCTTTTTGTAACAAAATTAGTCGAGAATTCTCTGCCTCAAGTTAAGAATCGTGTTCTGAAAGTCGAGAGCACATGGCAAGCTAATACCCCTTCACAAATGTTACAAATGTTACAGTACCACCAGAACAGAATTAGAGAAGAACAAGAACACGAACAAAGACGTATGAAAGACACGAAAATGAAAATGCTAGTTGCCCAGTCAGTTCCAGCTGACGGTCATAAAAAGGGTATGACACAGTCCAATAATTCGGCAGCTCCTGTTAAAGGGACATGCAACTATTGTAAACAGCCAGGTCATTATATAAACGATTGTGCAGTTTTGAAACACAATATCTCTACGGGTAAAACCAAAGAGAGACCGCGTCCACCTAGACAAGATCAAATCCAACAACAAGTACCACAGAATATCCAGCCTATGCAAGCCTCACAACAGTCAGTACAGACCGTAGCAGTGCCACAGCCACAGCCCATTGCCGCAACACAAAACACGACACAACAGATGTACCAGTATGCACAAAATGATTATCCTGATTATCAACGTTACACATGAAACAGCCTAGAGAGGGAGGTTGGCTTGCCTCTTATTGAGGTTCCTGTAGATCAAGAGGGTCCTTATGTACATAGTCAAGTATTAGGGAAAGACAGAAAGTTTTTAATTGATACAGGGGCAAGCAGAACAACTATAAGTCACGACGAGGTTCCAGGGGCACCCCTCTCAGGCTCACAGAATGTTTCCCTTGGATTTTCAGGAAAGCCTATTATTAACGAAGTATCACAACCCCTTCCTCTTGCAGTTGGTCCATTGACACGTACTACAGATTTATTGCTAACGAAATCATGCCCAGAAAACTTGTTAGGTATAAAGACACTGAAAGCTCTAGGAGCTGTAATATGCTGTTCTCCGGAAGGAGTACGACTATTTTTGCGCGACTTTAAAGGTCACTATGTATTGAGAGATATGGATCATCGGTTACAGAATGTCCCTGCACATTTATGGGCACAAGGCCCCACTGATGTAGGTTGTATGCACATCACACCATATCGAGTCACACTCAAGCCAGGAGTAGTCTTACAACGAATTCGACAATACAAGTTACCCCCAGATGCTGTAGTGGCTTTACTGCAAATCATTGACGAGCTCATTGCACAAGGAGTGGTTGTAGAAACCGACTCCAATGTATGTAATTCTCCTATCATTCCAATTCTTAAACGTACCGATCCCAATGCACCTCCAGTTTATCGATTAGTTATTGATTTGCGCGAATTGAATAAATGTATTGTACCACAGTATCCCGTGGTTCCCGACATCTCGTCTCTATTGACCGCTATTGATTCAGAAGCAGCGTTCTTTACTGTAATTGACCTCAAGAACTTTAGTGTCCCAATCGATCCGGAAAGCCAATACCTTTTCGGATTCTGTTTAAATGGACGAAGCTTCAAATTTGCACGCGCACCTCAAGGATTCACAGAAAGCCCCAGCATCTATAGCCAAGCACTGAAAAGACAACTTGACAGTATTCACATGCCTGATAACACTGCCCTGCTTCAGTATGTCGATGATCTGCTGATCACCGCCCGGAGCGAACCTGAATGTGAACGAGCATCACTGACGGTTTTGCATTTTCTGGCCGACAAGGGGCACAAGGTGTCCCCTTCAAAGCTGCAATTCTGTGTTCAGCAAGTTGTTTACCTTGGGCACTTGCTGTCCGAAAGGGGGGAGACAGCTCACACATGATCGCATCCAGTTAATTGTAAATATGTCACGACCCAAGACACAAAAGGAGGTGCGGGCCTTCATAGGCCTCACTTCTTACTGCAGACAATGGATTCCCCAATACGCATTTCTAGCAAAGCCACTTATACAGTTGACAACCCAGGAGGCAGCGTCTTCGACTGTCCTTCCTTGGACTCAGGAACATACACAAGCTTTTGAAGACTTAAAGAAAGCCTTATGTCAAGCACCTGTTTTAGCGACACCATGTTACAGTAAGCCTTTTACACTTTTTGTCACAGAACGCGAAGGTACTGCCTTGTCAGTACTCACTCAGGAACAAGCAGGTTCACACAAACCGTGTGCTTACTTTTCTAGCACATTAGATCCAGTAGCCCAGGCTCTGCCTGCGTGCTTGAAATCAGTAGCAGCGACAGCTCTAGCAATCAGACAAAGCGATTCCATAGTGTTAGGACATCAATTGACAGTGCAAGTTCCACACTCCGTGGAAGTTCTCTTAAACCGAACACAGACCCAGCACTTGACTATAGCACGACTGACAGGTTATGAATTGACATTGTTTCAGCCACACATAGAAATCAGACGCTGTAACACATTGAATCCTGCTACACTTTTGCCATTAAGTGGAACAGACCCATTGGCACATGATTGTATTGAAGTCATTACTATTACGACGAAACCTAGACAAGACTTGACAGACACTCCATTACCAGATCCAGATCTGACACTTTATGTGGATGGTTCATGTATGAGAACAAGTACAGGAGAGTTAGTGGCCACCTACGCAGTCACGACAGACACTGAAGTCATAGAAACAAATTGTATTGACACCCTGTCAGCTCAAGCAGCAGAGCTCATCGCTCTGACACAAGCCTGTATTCAAGCCAAAAATAAGAGAGTTAATATATACACAGATTCACGTTATGCATTCGGAGTTGTACACGACTTCGGAGTTCTCTGGCGAGAGAGAGGTTATTTGACTTCTCACGGTGCCAACATTCAACACGGTCCCCTCATTCAAGCTCTGTTAGACGCAATACATCTGCCTACTGCTATATCTATCATGAAGTGCAAGGCACATACAAAAGTCACCGATATCATCTCCCAGGGTAACGACCTGGCAGACCGAACAGCTAAGCAAACAGCTCAGAATCAGACTCACGCAACTGACTTGACAAAGACAATAGTTCCGACACCGACACATTGCATGACAGTTAGGGATCCCGCCCTAGATGTAATTGACATACAGACACATGCTACACCAGACGAAATCAAGAAATGGACTGAACTAGGAGGGATCCAGACAGATCAGGGATGGATGACGAAGGGAAAAGCCACATGGTTTCTCCCCGACTCTATGGTTCAAGTTATCATTAACACAGTACATAGTCCAGCGCATTTAGGAGAAAAAGCCATGTTAGACAGTATTCAAAATATCTGGTTCAATAAACATTTATGAGCAGCAGCCAAACAGAAAGTGCGTACTTGCATGATTTGTTGTCAGTTCAACCCAGGTAAAAGCATTCCTGTAGAACAAGGTGGATTTCATCCTCCTGATCACCCTTTTGAAGTCCTCCAGATGGATTATATCCAGATGGAACGTTGTCGAGGATTCAAATATGTCCTCGTAGTCGTATGTGCACTTTCCCGTTGGACAGAAGCATATCCAGTCCCAGATTACACTGCTCCGACCACTGCCAAGCAGCTGGTTCGTGAATTTTTCCCACGGTATGGTTTGCCCCGTATCGTATACTCAGATAACGGTCAGCCATTCTCATCCGAGCTGGTAAAACAAGTAACACTCCTGTTAGGCTATCAGTGGAAGTTCCACTGTGTCCGACATCCCGAGGCAGCAGGTCTCGTGGAGCGTCATAATCAGACTTTGAAAATTCGACTTGCTAAAATCTGCAGAGAGAAAGGAGTCGACTGGATAGTAGCTTTGCCAGTCGCGCTCTTCTACATGAGAATGATAGCACATTCTCGAACAGGGCTATCCCCGTACGAGGTGGTCTTCGGTAGGCCACCAAATATGTGGGGGACGCCTTTGCCTCGAAAAATTACAGATGTTGATTGTAATATGCTGACAGATTACCTTGCCTCCTTGATGTCTGCACTACAATCTTGTCGTTCACAGGTAGCTGCAGCCTTTCCCGACAACACCGAGGTGAAGCCCCATGAAGTGGTTCCCGGCGATTACGTGTTCATCAGGAATTTCGACCGAAGAAGTCCGCTGGAGCCCCGTTGGCAGACGCCAAAATTAGTACTTTTAACAACAAGGACAGCAGTGAAAGTCGAGTGCCGCAAGGGCTGGCTTCACTCAAGTCACATTTAGAAATTTCACGGACTGCCTTCTGATTTGAACTCTCAGCCCTGCCCTCCTCCACAGACTGACTCAAAACTCCCCCTGGTCGAGAAAACTGCTTCCCAGGAATATAAATTGAAACTAAGGTCTAGCAAGTCAGACAGTTTAATTGTTTAAGTCCTCCCCTAGGTGAATCGGTTAAATTAGTTTTTGACATGTATCCCCTAGACCGAAATAGAGAGAGAGAGAGACAGAAACAGCCCAAGAAACGTGAATATTGTAAATCACTTCGTAGTCACTGCATAGTGACATTACTGATTATGTTTTTTCTAAGTCTTCTGATTATTGCTGCAAGTATACTGTTGCACATATACTACCCTATTTTCAAGCGTGCACATTCTGCTTTCAATGTTACTGCCGAACACTCTTTTAGTGAATTACCCCCGCATGAGTTGTCCTACAGACTTGCGCTGCGCAACAATACATTCATTAGTATGTTACATCACTCTCATCAGACCAGCAATGCTACAAATTGTTGGATATGTGGCCGGCTCCCTCCCTACCAGAAATACAGGGGAGTTCTGCCCCTCTTTCCGTACCCGTTCACACACAATGGTTCCTGTGGCGCATGGTTTAGTTTGATTAATTCTTTAGATTCAAATACCGTAGTTTACCAGGGCAACTGGGTATGGGGAAACCTGAACTTAGTTTTGCTTAAGGCCTGCTACCCTAACAAGGAGGGACTTCCCAAAAGGACAGGAACTGATCTAGAAAATGAAGTATATGGATTAGGTAACTTTACACTTAACTTCATGATTCTGAATGTTGAATCCGAAGCTGCACCAGTCTTGCCTGCTATGTCAGTATTACCAGTCAAAGGTGAATTATGTGTCAGAAAGAATGGTTCAGTACACCTGGGTCATAGTAAATGTACTACTGTGATCGAATTCAGTGATAAGGGCAAGTCTACGTTTAAAGCATCACGTCATTCTTACTTCATTTGTGGTCATACCGCATATATACGCTTACCTCTAGATTGGGATGGCACCTGTTACATTGCATTCCTTCTGCCACCTGTTTTCCTAGCCCCTCCTGATTATCATAGGAATACCCATCTAGTACACAATAGACCCCAGAGAGATCTCCCGATTGTCGACTACACTGAAACGGCATGGGAGCAATACACAGACTTCAATAAAGGTTTCTTTCCCTACTTAGGTGCTGTCTTTAATAGTAAACTGATACGCAAGTTAACCAGAACCCTCGAAGCTGTAGTGAATGAAACTACTTCTGCCCTAGGCAACTTAACGGAGGAGCAGTCTGCGATGCGGATTGTTGTTCTCCAAAATCGTCTTGTCCTTGACGTCATCCTGGCCGATAGGGGCGGAGCCTGTAGAGTCATCGGATCGAGCTGCTGTGTTTTCATTCCAGAAAACGCGCCATCAGTATATAGAGCCATAACCCGTCTTCACAAGATTGCAAGTTTGATACACCAGAATCCAGGCACCTGGACTTGGTCCGGTTGGTTCTGGACCACGTTGACAGCCTGGGGATGGAAGGTCCTATCCTTCCTAGGTATTGCCCTTCTCATAGTATTCAGTTGCTGCCTATGTCTGCAATGTGGGCCAGCGATTTGCGGCTTGTGCGCCACATCATGTATTCCTCATTCAAGTCCCCGTTCAAAACGCCATAAGAAGAAAGAAGAGCAAATGATGTTACGTGAACAGATTGATAGATTTATGAGGATCGATATATCATGAAGGGTCCGTAGGGGACAAGGAGGGAATGAGGAAATATGAATTTTTCTGATCAATTGTGTCCCCTATCTTAGACCCCAACGGCTCCATGTACGTGCTTCAAGTACATGTATGTTCCCTCCACTTCTAGCTATGAAGACGCAAATACATTTGCGTCCAACGTTAACATGTCCTCTTTCAGATCCACCATGAACGGGTCAGATATTCCGTTCCTAAGTGTGCCTTGCCAACGTTTTACATGGTGCACTTTCATGTATTTCTAGCTCTGGCGAGTTAGGCCCTGATTTCTGCCATCGAGCTCTTTCTGCCTTCTGTCTCTGAAAGCTGCAGTCTGCCGCTTCCTGACCCTTGACTTACTCCCTGCGCGGCGAGCGGTGCCTGGCTCGACCTGCTCGCCTGCCAAGACTGTATTCAACCTTCAAGTTATCTGCTCCGCTCCTCGAAAATACATTCCTGTCTGGTAGTTTAGGAAAACATCCTTCCCAGCTGCAGAGCAAAGGGCCCGGCCTCACTGTCTCCATGCAAGTAATTCCCTGCTCCTGTTACCATGGTAGGCCCATGGCCCCCTCGCATTTCATGTAGACACGTAGACGCATATGCACGCACTAGCAGTCAGTATAGAATAGCCTCTGCCCGAGAGACCTTTCCTTCTAGATAATACAGTTCCTTAAACACAAGATATCAGATATGATTTGGGATTAGGTTGTTCTGACACCCCAGACTTCTGTCTCCTCATGTAGGGCTAAATGTCAAGTCCCCTTCACCCTCCAGTTACACGTCAATTACACGTCATGCTGCTGCGCGCGCATCTCTGCCATGTATTTCTGCTGACACTGCAGGATTCTCCTATGGATCCACCCACCTGTGACATCTCACAATGACGTTTCTAGTACACGCCCTTATGCACGCCTATTGTAATGCCTTTTTCATTACGTATGTGTATTCTTATCTCTCCTCTCAGCTGTTACGCCTCCTGCATCTATTGCTACTGTAATGCATTGACTATATATATGATAATCTGTCAATAAAGTATTGTGATTCCCTTCCTGAACCTTCGTGGTGATGGAATATAATCCAAGGTTCGAACCAATTCCTTTTTAAGGAATAAAACCCCTTTTAAAACTCAAATGCCCCGGATTCTGCCTCTTATTTTTGACTGAGTTATTCTTATTGAACTTTACCGCATAAATTAAGTATAGGTAATTTAAATTTACCACACTTTTCCATGTGGGTTTGATACGATGTATTAACGTCTTAGTACAGAACCCCACGGGATATCATGATTAAGTCCCGAGCGATGGCTGGACAAGCGGTGGATCCATCGCTGTTCCTTCTCAAAGAGAATTTTTTCATCGCCAGAGACATGCTCAAGAATGGTCCAGCGCATGTCATTAGGCGTATGATTTCTTTCAATGAAATGATTTGTGAGTTTGGTTGCATTTCGTTTGCATTGAATACTGCTCCGGTGTTCGCAAATCCTGAGTTTGACACATCTGGTGGTCATACCAACGTAGTTCAAACCGCAGGTACAAGCAATTAAGTACACTGCGTTGCTGGTGTTACAATTGGTATGACTACGTTGTTCCCACTGCTTGCCAGGTTCTATATTCAGGAATTTAGTGTGGGTGGTTAAATGGCAGATGCTGCAGTCCCCGCAAGGGTAATGGCCCATCAAAGCAGGGAGCCCCAAAGTAGTTAACACTGTTGGTTCATGGTTTTTCTGTTTCTTGGCTGGTAGGGTATGGACTAGGGAATCTTTTAAACCTGTCGCTCTCTTGTAAGAAAAGAGTGGTTTTTCCCATTTAAGTCGATTACTCGTCACAATTTTCAAGTTCTTTTGTATACTGCAGCTTACCACATTGGACAGACAGTTGTAAGTGGTTACACAGGTTAATGGAACTTCCTGTGATGTATTTTTAGGGTATGTCTCCAAAAGTGCGTCTCTGTTCTGATTGAGTGCCCTCTTCCGGCTTTTGTGGAGAATCCTTTTAGGGTAACCACGCTCCTCCAGTTTCTCTGTCAAATCATCTGCTTGTCTCTTGAAATCACCCAATTCGCTGCAGTTTGGTCTTATGCAGAGGTACTGCCCGTAAGGGAGATTCTCCCTTAAAGGGCGAGGATGAAAGCTGGTGAACAACAGCAAATTGTTTTTAGATGTTGGTTTGTAATATATTTCTGTTTGAAGCAAATGATCCTGTTTGTTGATTGTAATGTCGAGAAAGGTAATACTTTCTCTGGCATACTCGTATGTGAACCTCAAATGGGGATCACAGGTGTTTATCCAGGTAAAGAAACGGAGTAGGGAACCTTCATCTCCTTTCCATAACATCAAGACATCGTCAATATAACGTTGCCATAGAACGATGTTAGTAGAGAAAGGGTTTTTAGGGGCTAGGATGTACTTCTTTTCAAAACTATAGACGTACAGTCCTGCCACCGAAGGGGCAAATGTGCTGCCCATGGAAGTCCCTGTTGTTTGAAGGTACATCTGATTTTCATATTCAAAATAATTCCTCTTGAGGGCCAGCTTGGCACAATCCACCACTAAACCTCTAGGTACAGTGAAGTTCCAGGTGTTACGATCGAGAGCCTCTGCTACCACTTTGATGGTCTCATCCTGAGGTATGCAGGTATAAATGCTCTCGATATCCAAGGGAACTAGGAAACTTGGTTCCTCTGGTATCTCGATGGTGCGTAGCATAGCTAGGAGGCTTTTCGTGTCCTTGATATAAGTTTCTGTCGATTAAATTATCGGTTTCAGAAAGAAATCGCAGTATTGCGAAAGGGGTTCCAATAATGACCCGATCCCAGAAACAATTTGGCGTCCAGGTGGTGGCAAGGTGTTTTTGTGCATTTCGTCAGCGTGTAGAAATATGGTACTTTGCCCGTTGAAGATGTAAGGAAGTCGGCTTCTCGTTTTGATATCCAGCCATCACCTTCTGCCGTGGAGACCAGTTATAAAATCTCGTCGCGAAGGCTTTCAGTAGGGTCCTCTCTCAAAGTGGCATAGTTGTTATTGTTATTAAGCATGGGCGAATTTTGCAAATCTCGCGTTCGCGAATTTTGCGGATTTGCGAACTCGCAATCCGCAAAATCCGCAAATTCTTGCGAATTTGCGGATTTTTTTTTTGTGTTCGCAAGGATTTCTGCCAGTTCGCGAGGGTTTCGTACCAGTTCGCAATTGCGAACTTACATTTTGGCGCGCAACGGTCGCGAATTATGTTGTTTCTACGTCTGGTTCATCATCACAGGTTCCCAGCACCCTCTGTTTCACCACTGCAACCCTCTGTTACATCAATGCCACCCTCTGGTTCATCATTACTGTAGATTATGGGGGGGGAAAGCAAGCACACCAGCCCTGCTTCAACTGAGATGAATTAATTTGTGGTTAGTTTATTAATGTGTCACTGTTTTAAAATTCCAGTCCGGCACCTGCTTCCTTATCTGTAATTTTGCTTTCTGTTGCAGTGCATTTTTTTCCCCAGGACCTTTGTGGCCTACTTGTAGCTATTCTATGAGCCTGCTGTGAGGGTCAGAGCAGGGTCATACAATTGTTGCAACTAGCAACTGAATTCTGGAGGGGCCCCTGTCAGGAAGCACTACCGGGAATTGTTACTAATGATGAGTTTGAACTCTTGCCCCTGCCGAGTGCTTTCAGTTTTGAAAAACACGTTTTTCTGCAATTTCGCGGGGTTCGCGGGGCGCGAACACGCGCGAGATCGGATTCGGAAGCCGCAAATTCGTGCGAATATGCAATTTGTTTTTTTTGCGGCGTGTTAGTTGGCAAGGTTTTGTGCGTTTTTGCGAGCCGCTCGTAGCGCAAGGCGCGAAGTTACCCTCGCGGTCGTTCAAGGGCGCAGCCATCTTGTTTGCCTGACGTATTTCCGTTTCCGGGCGCAAAGTGTAATCTCGCAAAGTCCGCGGCTTGCCAGTACAGTTTTGCGCGTGTTCGCAAGGAAAATCTCGCGCAAACTTACCCACGCGGTCGTGAACGGGCGCGGCCATCTTGTTTCTCATTCATTGCTATGGTTCTGGGCATGGTCTTTGTATCCTCTGTCAATCTCTGCCATCCTTTGCTTGTTTGAAGTTTTTTTTTATCTATTTTACTTATTATCTATCCCTCTATTTTTCTATCCCTATATTTTTGTATTTACTGCTAGTTTTGGTTAATTTTAAACTACTTTTGTAAACTCTTTTCTTTTCTTCTCTTCCCTATTCTATTTTCTTTATTCCTTTCCGCCCAGACCATGGTGAAGGGAGCCGGGAAGCATCCCGAGAAGGGGAAGGGTCCCGCACCCCGTGTCCGGCTCCCGTGCGGGCGTTTGAGGGGGGAGCTAGTGATGCCACGGGAGATCTTTACCCCGGAGGAGGTGGGCCAACTCATTTTTTATGTTCAGCGCCGCCTCCCCAGGACCATCATGGGAGGCGGCAAGATCAGTGCCGGGTACGGGGCCCGGGAGCGCCGGAAGCGGTGGGAGAAGGTGTGCCAGGCCATTTACCACCACTCTCTGGTCTGGCGCACCTACAACCAGGCCACCCACCGCTGGACGGATGTCCTGACCCGTGAGCAAGATCTACTCAACCTCCTTGGCCTTGAGATCCCCGGGCTTGGTGAGTAGTAGTAGCTATGTCTTTACTACTATGTTTTCTCCTGCTGTGTTATTATATTGCAAATTTTTGTTTTTTACCAAGAGCAATAATGCTGCTCATTACATTGTAGGTAAATTATATTTCAAAATCTTCTGTGCATTTCAGGTACACTGCTCTCCTTCTTCTCAGTAGTGTTGCTACTATGCTTATTTGTTTTAGATTTTGTGTTCATTTCATTGGCCTGTGAAATTATGTATGAGTGTAGTTGAAAGAACTGCGTAATGCTACACACTAAGGTTCAGATTTTTAATTACCGGCGCATCCCTGCAAAGTAGCAGGGATGCGCCAGTAATTGTGCGTCACGCCACCATCACCCATGGTGCGCCGTATTTACAATGCGGCGCACCATGGGCCCAAAACGTCACCAAAGCGTTACGCATCTGTGCCGTAAAGGCGGCGCATTGCTGGAGTTGCGTCGCAACGATGGTGCAGCTCCATCAATGCTCTGGGGTGCCCTATCTCCCCAATGCTGCGTCAAGCCGTACGTCTGCTTCAAGCAGGCGCAGGGTTTGAGTCACGCATCATTGTCCTCAAAGTGACTGATTGAAATCTTGTAGATTTCCCTCAGCCACTTTTAGGATGCGTTCCTGCGCCGGAACGCCCCCTATTGGCGCAGGGCTTTACAACGTGATGCATCTCCCATATGCATCACGTTGTTAATATATACGCCGCACCATTGCGCCTCTTTTGTGCTGTTGCTGCGTCACAAAAGTCACGCAACAATGGAGCAAAAGAGCCCCAAGGGCCTTCTAAATAAGCCCCTACAGACTCAAGTCCAGTCCTTCCTTTGTACACATGGCGATAAGAAGAAGTAGTGGTGGTGGATTAATAGTTTGAGTATTTTAATGACTGGTTAATGTAGTAGGAAACTTTAGTGTTGTCGCTGATCTTCAATCACGATGGACTTTGGCTGTCACTTTGCGTGCTGCGGACTGCTGCCTGCCAATCCTAGGCAAACCTTTTTAGTACTTTGTTTAGTGAGTTACATAGGGTAGTTTCCAATTCGACGGTCCGCAAATCAAGCAATACTAAAGTAATGACGTAGTCGACCACATGAGATTGGTCAATAATATATCCCGTGGAGTCGTTCCCTATTTGCTATTTCGCAAAAATATTTTGTTACTTTGTTAGTTCTTTTGAAATGTTTGATTTGGTTGAGAAATATCATCCATGTTTTCTGTTTTTCTTTCTTTCATGTTGTACATCAGCTTCCCCCAGGGGCAAGAGGAGGACACAGGAGGAGGAGGAGGAGGGTGCTGTTGACAATGCAGGCCAGGACCGGGCAGGCGAGGGCTGCTTTGCTGGCCCCAGTAAGTTTTAATTTTAATATAGAGTACTTATTTTTTCCTAGCGTTCCTCATTCGATTTTTTCTAAATCGTCTTTGATCTTCTTGTAGACAGGATCTAAATTCTTATCCTGCCTCGACTATGACTCCGTGTGGTATTACTAGATTATTCTTATTAGTCTGTCTGTGTAGCTAACTAAGATTGCACATTTGGCATTTCCATTGGACTCCCATTCTAGTCAGCAATAGCTCTATGCACTGAGTGCAGTCCTCTGGGATTGTCCATAATGTCTTTTCAAGTATTCTAAATGTTTATGCTTTGACCATTGCCAACAATAAAAAGGTGAATGACCACCACCAAGAAAGAATAAGATACTACTTTACTTTTTGTTTGGATAGGAGGACAATCCATTCTACTACTGTTGCAGGGACAAATCTGCACAAACAGAACTATGGACACTAAATAATGCATCGCTTAGCTTATCAATTATAATAGGTGCTGTAACTGTTAGACTTTCCACATACCTCAGTGATAACAGATTTTGTAGTTGAACCCCCAATCTCCTTACTGACTAGATAGTGTGGCAGAGTCATTTAGCTCCCAAAATCACCGATGGCAGAAGCACGGACTCATGCTTGCAAAAATTCGAAAACCTTTAGCTCATCCACTCTAGTCTGGAGGACCAAAAACCACAGAGTCTATTTAAGTTTAAAAGCTTTATTAAAAGTAAACACATTTATTAAATTCAAGTTTGTCATAAAAGTGAACGTGTAACTGAAAATGGAAAAGTGCTTAGTGCTGACGATTAATTGGACACATTTCTTGTGGTCGAGCCGAGCTCTCACCTGGTTTGAACTTGATCCTGCTCGTGTTCTTAGAAGTCAAGGTTCTGTCTGTTAGGAGAAAAAGTGGTGCGTGTTAAAAAGTAAAAAGCAAACATTCATCAGCTGTGCCAAAAAGTGCAGCAAGACAACAGCCTTCCCTGGAAAAAGGGACATTTTTACTCTAGAGTACACAGTCATAAATTATTAAATTGTACACTGTTTTTTTCACATTTCTTTCTTCCTCCTAGACCAAATATTATATAGTAGTGAGTGGTGTATTCTAACATTATTAAATGTACTTTGTAGGTGGAACATCTGGAGACGGGGCCAGCGCGGAGGTGGTGGTGGCATTGGACGAGGAGGACAACTCTGGGGAGGAGGCGGTGCAAGTGCCGGACAAGGACATGCCTGTGAGGGTTCACACGGTGGTGGCGGGCAGTGGTAAGCTATACATTCCTTAGTCATTGAGATGGAAGACTGCAGAGTGTGCTTTCTGCACGGGTGTATTATAAAAAAAGCAGGTAGTAGCCTCCTCTAAATGTACTTCGACTTAGCTGTGAAGTTTTTGGCGAGAAGAATCCCAATCAGATCTGAGGTGAACTTGATGGATGGGATGAATGAAAAGCGAAAGAAGGGTGTAAGTAAGTGTGGAAGCACGAGAAACGTAATGATGACTGGCAAAGAAGAATGATATGTGTTTGCTTGGTCCCCGAGGTGGCTGGGAAGGTAAGAAAATGGTATGGTGCATGGCTGGGTGAATGATGAAGCAAGGATGGGTGGAAGGAGAACAGCCTGGGTGGGTGAGACAGAAACTGTATGTGTGCAATATACTTTGAATGGATGGATGCCTGGATCATTCATGGCACTATCTGACTCTTAGATAGCATATGTGTATCTAGAGAGAGTAGACGGTCACTGGATGAACTAAGTGTTACTTTGAAGAGCATGTAACACCGCACCCGCACGTCCGTTCCAGTGTAGGAAAGGCAAGGAAAAGAAGTTGTCCAAATACTACCATGAATAGTAGCAGTAGTTTGTATTGCAACTGCAAGCACAGCATATATCCGGTTATTACGGTGGACACTCCCTACCTCTCTTAATACCTTTAGTTTAGTAGTAGTACGTCATTCATGTGTGGGGGTATCACTGTTCACTCAATAATAAGCAAAGCACCTAAAGTCATCCCATATGTCATCAAATACATCCCATGTGAAGTGATAGATAATCAGATAATTTAGCTTCTTCATTTTCCTTTTCTAATACTCATTTGCACTGTAGGGTGAAAGCTAAATTAATTAAGCAGTAGCCCTTTTAACAGAGTATTCTCAGTGCCACCCGTAATAGAAAAGTAAGAGCTTCACCACCTGCATGTACTGGACCGGTACAGTAACGCAAGTCTGTCTCACTCACCATGGTGTGCGTCTGTTTTTCTCGGGTGCAAGTTCACTGCGCTGGCATTATGCCGGCTTGCATAAGATAACGTACCAATTTTGCTAAACAAGAGAGAAGAAGAGGAATAAGAGGGGTGTACTGTCATAGTCGACTGTAATGGAAGTCCATAGTGCTCGTAGAATTTGTTCCTGAAACTCCCACTAATGTTAGAGCAAGGATGAAGAAGTCGGAGGTTACATAGATACTGTCCTCAATAGTTATGTACTGTGCTTTCAATTTGCTACCTGTACTGTGACAACTTTCTGCTCAATCATTTTGTGTTAATCTTAAGGAGCATTGGTTACAGACTATGTCTTTCTTTTTTCATGTAGTTGCTCCTTCCAAATCCAAGACACCATCAAGGAGGAAGGAGCTGGCTCGAATGGCCCGGCAAAGGAGGCTGGATGCCACTGTCGCTGAATATCGGCGGCTGGTGGCCCTGGAGGAGGAGGAGACGCAGTCTGGTACAACAACAACATCCACTGGGACAGCTGCATCCTCCTTCGTGCGGGCTGCCAGCCAGCGCAGTGCTCCAGCGGTACGGAGCCGGGCTACCAAAGCCAAACGCCACCACCCAGCAGCAAAGAAAGCAGCTGCCCCTCCCAGGATTTGCAAGGCACACCGGCGCCGCTTATCCCTCAGACTGTCCTACCTGGAGCAGGAGGTCCATAACTATAAGAACGTGGTGGAGGGCCTCCGCTTCGAACTTGCCACCCTCCGCAAGGAGCATGATGCCCTGGCTGCTAATTCCAACAGCACCCTGCCATAGTGTCCCTTGCCCCTTTTTTAGAGACTTTTGGGGGGTGGGAATTGGGAGTTGGGATTTTTGGGGACTTTTGAAGGACAATCGTTGGGGTTAGGGAGGGTCTTGCGGGAGATTCTTTTGTTAGGGCTATAAAAATATACTTTTTGAAACTTTATCTGACCATACCTGTTTTTTACTGCTTTTGAGTCTGGTGGGTGGGGGTTTAACAGTACGATTGTTTTCCTGAATAGTCCTAGGACTTTAGTAGTACTACCGTCAATCCAATCTCTTGTCTCTCCTAATACTCCATTATACTACCTCCAACCAAACGCCTATCTTACCTGTAATTTCTGTTTGCAAGTAGGGCTAGGCCCAGGGCTGGCTCCACGGGAAACAGCGAATAAGGTTGGCAATCCTGGGCGGATAAAATTTCCTCATAGCGGTGGTACTAGTGGTGTGACACAGTGGCAGTTGCATGCCTATGAAAAAAAAGAAAATGAAATCTGGTTTGTCCTCCTGAGCAATACAACGGTACAATAGAGAATATAGCAGGTGACAGAAGTACACTAGAACAGTGCCACATTGTAGCCTAACAAATGTTAAAGTATAACTAATTCGGTTGAAGTTCTTTGACATTAGCCATGGGTCTTTGTCAATCAGAGTAAGAATATATCCTCGGATTTCTTCACCAGCCTGTTGCTATCACCTTATCCTCCCCAGCAAGTGTGTGGATTTATTGCTGTAATTTAGTCACACATCAATGAAAACCACACAGCCCGGGGGAAGAGGGTTAGGGTTTGAAAAATGGATGGGTACGGGGGTTTTTGGGAAAGGTTTTGGGAGACAAAAAAAAATAGCACAGCATGGACAAACAATTGTGAACATAACCAAATCTTTGGGTACAAACCTATCCATCAATCTTTGAAAGTGCATGCACTACTGGATGCATGTCAGTGAAAAGTAAGTAGTACTTTTGACAACTGTGGAAGAAAGAATGCGACAGTACAGGGCGTGTATTGAAATATTGATAACTATATTCAACATAAGGTCTCTGTTGCCAGATACCTGGGAGCCTTGCTGGTCACTATAAATCCATTCACAACACTCAATGGGGTTGGTCTGGAAGGTATAGTAGATAGAAAAGGAGAAATTGCTTTTTTTCTAGGTGTCCCCTCACTCACCAGGGTTGCCCCTTGGTGACATGCTTCATCATTGGGGCCATCCCAGTCCTCTATGGGCTGGGGCGTGCTGCGACTTGCGAATTACGTAGGAGCACTTACAAATGACTATGTGTGGTGCAGATGTGATAGTGGAGTGGACTAAGTGATGTGTTAAGGGATCAATTTAGAAGCAGAGAGAGATCCAAGAAATGCAGTCACAGTCAGAGAAAAAGGCAAGGGATACTGTATCTGTATGTTGTTGTAGTTGTCCTGTTGAATTTGGTAAGTAAGTTGCATTCTGAAAAAAATTCCTCTCATTAGCGGCACTCCTCCATTCCATCTGACGCTTCATCCATCAATGTTGGTGACAAGAAGACGCTGAATTGCGGCTCGCTAATGTGAAGCCTGACTCCATCCTTTTTTCCCCATTGCACAGACTGAAACCCGGCCTGTAATTATTCAACCAAAAACAGAAAGTGATATAATATTACAACACCACTGATAAATAAATATAAGGTATGTAGGCTGTGGAGTGCAAAAAGTCACACTTTGATTTTCCTAGTAGACAGTACAATATTTTTGAAAGTGCGTACTCTGTCTGAGTCACCTTTTGAAGGATAAATAAGTAGGGGCAAATTAATGTAGCTGATCTTTCCCCTCAAGCTAGGTGTACTGTAAACTGTGTTTTAGAACAAAATTAGATCTTCCCAGCAGTGCTCCCACGGTCCCAGACCCTTACTAAAGCCAGTCGCAAAAATGTAGAAGACCCCCAATCAAATCTCAAAAAACGAGGCCTAGCAGAAAACTGGTGACAAAACGTACTTTGAAAGTAAAAGTAGGCCCAAGTACCCCCTTACCCACCGTGGATTGCATTCAAACCACTTGCAAGCAACCAAGCAAAAGTATCCATAGCCAGCATCGCTCCAAGACTCGAAACCCCCCCCACCCAAACACATGCAATAGAAATACTGCTAACCCTAACGAACCCTAAGTTAAGAATAGTGGCAAAGGCTTTCTTTAACTATGCCAAATCCCCCCTTTCCCACCATGGATTTTCGTCAAATGACTTGCAACCAAAATTACACATTCTCATGAGTGCTCTAAGACCCCAGAACTCAGTTGCAAAAATCTAGAAACACATGCAATCCTGCTGCTAGGATTTTGTCCCAACCACTTCTAGCCGGTATTAGACCTTCCCAGGAATGCCCCAAGACCCGCCAACCCACCCGCCAAGAAGCATAACACCCCCAAACAGGCCAAAAGCAAAATCTCATACTTGCAATATTTCTCGGCCTTCGGTCCCAACGCGCTGCGTAGCTAGGCCATAAGTCGGGGTTGCCACCACGGATTTCCTGAAAAGCAAATGCAATCAAGATTAGAGTGTCCCAGCAGTGCTCCCAGACCCCGAAACTCACCCACAAACACCAGGAAGCCCCCCTAAAAGCACCTCAAAGGCAAGCAAGTCATCAAAAACACACAAAAATTTCCACCTGGGATTTGGTCCAAACCACTTTTATCCGGTATTAGAGCTTCCCAGCAATGGCCCCAGCGCCGTCAACCCAGGAGAAAACGAGTAGAAGACCCCCAAACAGCCAAAGAGCAAAAGTACAAAAATGGGGACCTTGTCAGTTTTTCCCAAATTTCCCAAATCACTCCGCGCGCGCTCTGCAGCTAGGCCCTAACTCCCCTCTGCCACCATGGATTTGCTTCAAATCTCTTACAAAGTAAAGTATATATAGCCAGCAGTGCGCCCAGACCCCGAAACCCACCCACAAACACCAGGAAGCCCCCCAAACAGGCCCCCGAAAACGCTACATTGAGCAAAATATCAGAAATAGCCAAAAAAAATTTGGCCTGGATTTTGTCCCAACCACTTCTAGCCGGTATTAGACCTTCCCAGGAATGCCCCAAGACCCGCCAACCCACCCGCCAAGAAGCATAACACCCCCAAACAGGCCAAAAGCAATATCTCATACTTGCAATATTTCTCGGCCTTCGGTCCAAACGCGCTGCGTAGCTTGGCCATAAGTCGGGGTTGCCACCACGGGTTTCCTGAAAAGCAAATGCAATTAAGATTAGAGTGTCCCAGCAGTGCTCCCAGACCCCGAAACTCACCCACAAACACCAGGAAGCCCCCCTAAAAGCACCTCAAAGGCAAGCAAGTCATCAAAAACACAAAAAAAATTCCGCCTGGGATTTGGTCCAAACCACTTTTATCCGGTATTAGAGCTTCCCAACAATGGCCCCAGCGCCGTCAACCCGGGAGAAAACGAGTAGAAGACCCCCAAACAGCCAAAGAGCAAAAGTACAAAAATGGGGACTTTGTCAGTTTTTCCCAAATTTCCCAAATCACTCCGCGCGCGCTCTGCAGCTAGGCCCTAACTCCCCTCTGCCACCATGGATTTGCTTCAAATCTCTTGCAAAGTAAAGTATATATAGCCAGCAGTGCGCCCAGACCCCGAAACCCACCCACAAACACCAGGAAGCCCCCCAAACAGGCCCCCGAAAACGCTACATTGAGCAAAATATCAGAAATAGCCAAAAAAAAATCGGCCTGGATTTTGTCCCAACCACTTCTAGCCGGTATTAGACCTTCCCAGGAATGCCCCAAGTCCCGCCAACCCACCCGCCAAGAAGCATAACACCCCCAAACAGGCCAAAAGCAAAATCTCATACTTGCAATATTTCTCGGCCTTCGGTCCAAACGCGCTGCGTAGCTAGGCCATAAGTCGGGGTTGCCACCACGGATTTCCTGAAAAGCAAATGCAATCAAGATTAGAGTGTCCCAGCAGTGCTCCCAGACCCCCAAACTCACCCACAAACACCAGGAAGCCCCCCAAACAGGCCCCCGAAAACGCTACATTGAGCAAAATGTCAGAAATAGCAAAAAAAAATTCGCCCTGGATTTTGTCCCAACCACTTCTAGCCGGTATTAGACCTTCCCAGGAATTCCCCAAGACCCGCCAACCCACCCGCCAAGAAGCATAACACCCCCAAACAGGCCAAAAGCAAAATCTCATACTTGCAATATTTCTCGGCCTTCGGTCCCAACGCGCTGCGTAGCTAGGCCATAAGTCGGGGTTGCCACCACGGATTTCCTGAAAAGCAAATGCAATCAAGATTAGAGTGTCCCAGCAGTGCTCCCAGACCCCGAAACTCACCCACAAACACCAGGAAGCCCCCCTAAAAGCACCTCAAAGGCAAGCAAGTCATCAAAAACACAAAAAAAATTCCACCTGGGATTTGGTCCAAACCACTTTTATCCGGTATTAGAGCTTCCCAGCAATGGCCCCAGCGCCGTCAACCCAGGAGAAAACGAGTAGAAGACCCCCAAACAGCCAAAGAGCAAAAGTACAAAAATGGGGACTTTGTCGGTTTTTCCCAAATTTCCCAAATCACCCCGCGCGCGCTCTGCAGCTAGGCCCTAACTCCCCTCTGCCACCATGGATTTGCTTCAAATCTCTTGCAATGTAAAGTATATATAGCCAGCAGTGCGCCCAGACCCCGAAACCCACCCACAAACACCAGGAAGCCCCCCAAACAGGCCCCCGAAAACGCTACATTGAGCAAAATATCAGAAATAGCCAAAAAAAACGGCCTGGATTTTGTCCCAACCACTTCTAGCCAGTATTAGACCTTCCCAGGAATGCCCCAAGACCCGCCAACCCACCCGCCAAGAAGCATAACACCACTAAACAGGCCAAAAGCAAAATCTCATACTTGCAATATTTCTTGGCCTTCGGTCCAAACTCGCTGCGTAGCTAGGCCATAAGTCAGGGTTGCCACCACGGATTTCCTGAAAAGCAAATGCAATCAAGATTAGAGTGTCCCAGCAGTGCTCCCAAACCCCGAAACTCACCCACAAACACCAGGAAGCCCCCCTAAAAGCACCTCGAAGGCAAGCAAGTCATCAAAAACACACAAAAAATTCCGCCTGGGATTTGGTCCAAACCACTTTTATCCGGTATTAGAGCTTCCCAGCAATGGCCCCAGCGCCGTCAACCCAGGAGAAAACGAGTAGAAGACCCCCAAACAGCCAAAGAGCAAAAGTACAAAAATGGGGACTTTGTCAGTTTTTCCCAAATTTCCCAAATCACTCCGGGCGCGCTCTGCAGCTAGGCCCCAACTCCCCTCTGCCACCATGGATTTGCTTCAAATCTCTTGCAAAGTAAAGTATATATAGCCAGCAGTGCGCCCAGACCCCGAAACCCACCCACAAACACCAGGAAGCCCCGCAAACAGGCCCCCGAAAACGCTACATTGAGCAAAATATCAGAAATAGCCAAAAAAAATTCGGCCTGGATTTTGTCCCAACCACTTCTAGGCGGTATTAGACCTTCCCAGGAATGCCCCAAGACCCGCCAACCCACCCGCCAAGAAGCATAACACCCCCAAACAGGCCAAAAGCAAAATCTCATACTTGCAATATTTCTCGGCCTTCGGTCCAAACGCGCTGCGTAGCTAGGCCATAAGTCGCGGTTGCCACCACGGATTTCCTGAAAAGCAAATGCAATCAAGATTAGAGTGTCCCAGCAGTGCTCCCAGACCCGAAACTCACCCACAAACACCAGGAAGCCCCCCAAACAGGCCCCCGAAAACACTACATTGAGCAAAATGTCAGAAATAGCAAAAAGAAATTCGGCCTGGATTTTGTCCCAACCACTTCTAGCCGGTATTAGACCTTCCCAGGAATGCCCCAAGACCCGCCAACCCACCCGCCAAGAAGCATAACACCCCCAAACAGACCAAAAGCAAAATCTCATACTTGCAATATTTCTCGGCCTTCGGTCCAAAGGCGCTGCGTAGCTAGGCCATAAGTCGGGGTTGCCGCCACGGATTTCCTGAAAAGCAAATGCAATCAAGATTAGAGTGTCCCAGCAGTGCTCCCAGACCCCGAAACTCACCCACAAACACCAGGAAGACCCCCTAAGAGCACCTCAAAGGCAAGCAAGTCAGCAAAAACACTAAAAAATGTGCTCCTCGGATTTGGTCCAAAACACTTTTATCCGGTATTAGAGCTTCCCAACAATGGTCCCAGAGCCGTCAACTCACCTGCAAAGAGGTAGAACAACACCTCCACAAGTGCTAAGTCTTTCTTCATTGGGCGTAAACCAGCCCTCTGGTTTGATGGAAATAGGAGTCTGAAGGAGGAGGATAGAGGAGCATGTTCTTTTGAACTTGTGAACCTGAGGAATGCAGACTGCGGCAACTTCAAATCAATTAGCAAACCAGTGAAGACAGTTCTGCTGATGGGCTTGTTTTTGTGATTATCTGATTAAAGTTTAAAATATATTAACTATGCACAACAAAGAAAGACAGACACACAGGAATAAAAGTGAATAAGGACGAAAAAGAAAGTTATTGATTCGTTGTCTCATTTTCAGGGCTCAGTATCACGGTCTAGGAATGAGAATAAGGCTTCGTCATCATACTCTGCGAATTCAGGCAGGGTGAGCTCAGTGTCACCTGACAGAGTAGACATTCCCTCATCTATGTTGCTGGCCACCTCGTCTTCACCCGGCTCGATTTTCTCGTACTCTGAAATCTGGTGGTATGAGGTGCTGATTCATCTTGATCATTGTTAACCTCTCCACATTTTTGGGCGAGAGGCGGCTCCGTTTGGGAGTTACAATGCTACCAGCAGCACTGAAAACACGTTCAGAAGACACACTTGAGAGTGGGCAAGACAAGTAGTTTAAAGCCAGGTTGGTGAGCTGTGGCCACAATTCTTTTTTCCCATGCCAATACGCCAATGGGTCAGAATTAACATAGACCTCTGTTGAGTCATTCAGATAGTCCTTCACCATCGACTCTAGGTCCTCATCCAAGGTTCCTCCACTTTGCTTAGCTCTTGCTGTGCCTCTGACCTTTTGAGAACCAAACCCACGCAGAGCTAGCCAATCCTCTTCAGCCTCCAATGTTTCTGTTGTGTCTGGTGCAAATGATCCGGTTGCCGGTGTCTTTAACGGCTGAGAGGTCACTTGTGCCACAGCCACAGGTGCAGAAGTGGATTGTTTTGACTGAGGATGGCCTGCTGATGTACTGCCATTTCCTTCAATTTTCAGCCGTTCTCTTTCAAACCTCTTGGCTGACAAGGCTAGCCAATGTTTGTACTTTGGAACATGTTCATCATCAAAAGGAAAGAATGCTTGGCCTGCCAGCGCCTTTTTGTAGCGTGGATCCAGAATAGTAGCACAAATGTAATGCTCTTCTGAGTGGATCGTTTTAAGACGTTCATCACCTTGTAGGAGCTCTAATAATTTCTCAGCCAGAAGAAAAGAGTCTTGGTTTTTTACATCTTTTTCAAACACAGAACACACCTCCTTCAGTTGGTCCTCCAGCATGTACAACAATGGGATAGCTTTTCCCAAATTACAGTCCTCCTTGCTGACTGCAAGCGTGAAGAACTCAAAAGGACAAAGAATGCGTGTCAGGCTTTGAACTATGTTCCATTGCGCCGCACCCATCCTCAGGTCCTCTGTACCCTCTGTCAAGAAATATTGATTGAGTACCGTATACTGCTCAAACAGACGCTCAAGCATGTAGAAGGTTGTAAATGTAAATGTAAATGTAAATGTAAATGTATAGGCATTTAAATAGCGCACTACTTACCCGGAGGGTCCCAAGGCGCTTCGACCGCTGCGAAACCCTTCCTGGCTTCCCTGAGAGATGGTCCCTTAATGGGTATCTCCAGGGTGAGACCAGGCATCCCCGGCAGTCTGGTGGGGCCGTTAGTGAAGATGAGGCAAGCTAATGCCCAGAGTTGCCGAGTGTGATCGCTGATCAGAGTGGGCACGGAGGTGAGAGAATTATCGAGTCCGCTGACCCTGGTCCAGAAAGAGTTCCAACGTGTTACCACCTCCTGGATGAGTGCTTTCAATGGCATTTGACGTTGATATAGCAGGCTCCTCAGCTGCTTCCGGCCCTTAAAAGAATGGCTGAAATGGTTGCACATTTTTTGGCAGGTGTCCAATACTCTGTACGCTGCACTGCCTTTATTACCCAAGAATTTTTGGACAACCAGGTTTATACAGTGCGCCAAACACGGCACTCTGAAACAGTCACCCTTCCTCATGGCCTTAACTATATTGGCGCCATTGTCCGTGGAAACATAACCAACCTGCCGTTTTAGTGGGGACAGCCAGTTAAGGACCTTTGTGTTAAAGACATCCAAAATGTTTTCTGCTGTGTGACGTTTCTCCAAACCAAACATGGCTAGTGTTGCATGTTTCCGAGCAGCTTTAAAAACAATGTCCGTGTCAACACCTGTGTTTAGCTTTGCTTTAGCCCCTGAAAAAGAGACCCAGTGTGCAGTGATGCACATGTAATCAGCGCCTGCGCCACTGGTCTACATGTCTGTTGTCAGATGTATAGTGTGAACAGCACTCTTCTGCAAAGCTGCCCCAATCACCTTCAGAACATCTTCATGTAGTGCTGGAACCGCAACTCGGGCAAAATAGAACCGGCTAGGAACCTTCCATTTAGGGCAGAGCTCTGCCACTAATTCTAGAAAACCAACCCCTTCTACAAAAGAAAAAGGGAGAAGGTCCAGAGCTAGCATTTTAGCCAGCTTAGTGTTATACAGACTCGTCAGTGGGTGGTTGCGTTCATATTGCGCTTCTGTAAACAACATCTTTTTAATGTTGCCTTGGACCAAGGATTTACGGGATGATGATGATATCTTCGACCCAGTTACGCTCGCTGATGAACTTTTCCGCATTGATGTCTCACTCTCTCCCACACTCTTAGTGTGCCTCACATGGGGTGTGCTGCTGACAGGGGTACTGGGTGTAAGTGAAGTGTTTGAATCGTCTTCTTCCTCCTCGTCATCATCAGATGAAAAATCAACGTTTTCGTTACGTGCAATTCTGGTTTGCTTGAACGCCTCTAGGTGCGGAAACCATTGGACAGGGTGCGCTCTCCTAAGATGACCTCTCTGGCCTCCGGTACCATAGTTGGTACCAAACTTACCACGACTAACTCGAAGCTTACAAATGCTACAAATGGCTACGTTTTCCATTCTTGGGCAAACACTAAAGAAGTCCCAAACTGGAGACTTGAAATGTCTTTGGGGGCCGGAGGAGGCGGCGATACTGGTGGTGGTGGTCCTGCTGCTAATGCCAGATGAAGTGGAGGATGTGGATTGCCGAACTTCAGTACGTTTTGCACTTTCACCACCACGAATTGAGGTCGAGGTGGGTCCCTTCTTGCGAGGAAGAAATATGGAAGCGGTAGGTGTTGGTGTAGTAGTTAACTCCAAATCTAATGATTGTTGTGTTTCCATTTCCATTGCCTCCTCGTCGACATCATCATCACGCTCAGCAGCTTCTCGGGATAGGGTCAAAATGTCTCTTTGCTGAATACCCGCTGGGGCTGCAGTGACCTTTATGATGACTGGCTCGTCGTCATCATGAGAGGCTCCATCAGCAGCAGTATCCCTCACTTCTTGTTGAGCCTCATCACACTCCATAGCTATGAGTTTTTCGACGACCTTCCTTTTACGCTTAGGTACCTTTGTCAGATCATGGTGTGCCTCACTCTCAGACGGCAGTGGTGCTGGTTCCCAATTGGGATCCATTTCATCAGAAGGAGGTGGGCTTGAAGAAGATGTAGACACCAACCTTGATCTTTTCCTTGCTAGGGATGTGGAAGACAATGAATGATCATCAGGAGGAGTGGCTTCCAATGATACCTCGGCTTGATTGTCGATTTCCTGATGTGCCCCTACTTCGGGAGGAACAACTATTGTGGGCACTTGTGACCCTCCATGCACCTCTGCTTGCGCATCTCCTTGCGCTGCCTCTCCTTCCACATGTACTTGGGCTTGTACTTGCACATGGTGTTGTTGCGGCTGTGGTTGTTCAACACTTGTCAGATGAGTTACAACAACCTGTGTTGATTCAGGGACATTGCTGCTACTTTCTTGCGATGAGCCAACATCACTGGTCGATGGTGATTGGAGAAGTACACTGACTGCCTCTGAAGCACTCAAGGTCTTTGACTTAAGTTGGCGTGGTGGTGGAGGCACTTAACCCAATGGAGCGGGGGTGCTGCTCCCAGATTGGTCCCCAGCAGATCCTGCTGCTGCAGGCGTACTTTTTTTTTTGCTCCCAAAAAACGTGGCGGTTGGCACACCAGCCTCCTTGGTAACTTGCTTCTTCTGCTCCTTACTAGCAACTTTCTTGCTAGAGGAGCTACGGAGACCTTTTTTTGGGGCCATCTTCTTCAGAGCAGGTCAGACAGCAGGCCGCAGTTGCATGAATTGTAGAGTTGTCTGAGGCCAGACGTGACGTCGCGTGACGTTATGCTGCACACACACACCGCTGCAGGACTTCTTCCTGGCACTGGTGGTTCTCTTGAGTCTTGTGCACCTAAAAACAATGGAAGACAGAGGAACATCAGTTCAGTTATACACCCCAAAAAAATCGGAAAAAAACCCAAAAAAATCAGCACAATCCCATTCCATCCATGCCTTCCATGATGTTTAAGTTCAAGACACCCCACAGAAAGACTAGTCCCATGCAAGACTCAATACCCCTGGTGAAAAAGCCACAAGTACAGCCCCAAAAAACTAAAATCACTGAAAAATCAGCACAATCCCATTCCATCCATGCCCTCCATGATGTTTAAATTCAAGACAACCCACAGAAAGACTAGGCCCATGCAAGACTCACTACCCCTGGGCATAAAGGTTGAAAAGTAGGCAAAATGGTTGCAGGCCTAACAACAATGCCTGCATTCAAAATGGCCACTTGCCTCCCAGCACATGGCCAGTGCCTGTAGCAGCACTCAAAATGGCCCCCAGCCACATGGCCTGTCCCTCCCCATGAACACCCCCAAAAATCGAAAAACACTGCAAAATCAGCACAATCCCATTCCATCCATGCCCTCCATGATGTTTAAGTTCAAGACAGCCCACAGAAAGACTAGGCCCATGCTAGACTCAAATACCCCTGGTGAAAAGGCCAGAAGTACAGCCCCAAAAAACGAAAATCACTGAAAAATCAGCACAATCCCATTCCATCCATGCCCTCCATGATGTTTAAGTTCAAGACAGCCCACAGAAAGACTAGGCCCATGCTAGACTCAAATACCCCTGGTGAAAAGGCCACAAGTACAGCCCCAAAAAACGAAAATCACAGAAAAATCAGCACAATCCCATTCCATCCATGCCCTCCATGATGTTTAAGTTCAAGACAGCCCACAGAAAGACTAGGCCCATGCTAGACTCAAATACCCCTGGTGAAAAGGCCACAAGTACAGCCCCAAAAAACGAAAATCACTGAAAAATCAGCACAATCCCATTCCATCCATGCCCTCCATGATGTTTAAGTTCAAGACAGCCCACAGAAAGACTAGGCCCATGCTAGACTCAAATACCCCTGGTGAAAAGGCCACAAGTACAGCCCCAAAAAACGAAAATCACTGAAAAATCAGCACAATCCCAATCCATCCATGCCCTCCATGATGTTTAAATTCAAGACAACCCACAGAAAGACTAGGCCCATGCAAGACTCACTACCCCTGGGCATAAAGGTTGAAAAGTAGGCAAAATGGTTGCAGGCCTAACAACAATGCCTGCATTCAAAATGGCCACTTGCCTCCCAGCACATGGCCAGGGCCTGTAGCAGCACTCAAAATGGCCCCCAGCCACATGGCCTGTCCCTCCCCATGAACACCCCCAAAAATCGAAAAACACTGCAAAATCAGCCTAATCCCATTCCATCCATGCCATCCATGATGTTTAAGTTCAAGACAGCCCACAGAAAGACTAGGCCCATGCTAGACTCAAATACCCCTGGTGAAAAGGCCACAAGTACAGCCCAAAAAAACGAAAATCACTGAAAAATCAGCACAATCCCATTCCATCCATGCCCTCCATGATGTTTAAGTTCAAGACAGCCCACAAAAAGACTAGGTCCATGCTAGACTCAAATACCCCTGGTGAAAAGGCCACAAGTACAGCCCCAAAAAATGAAAATCACTGAAAAATCAGCACAATCCCAATCCATCTATGCCCTCCATGATGTTTAAATTCAAGACAACCCACAGAAAGACTAGGCCCATGCAAGACTCACTACCCCTGGGCATAAAGGTTGAAAAGTAGGCAAAATGGTTGCAGGCCTAACAACAAAGCCTGCATTCAAAATGGCCACTTGCCTCCCAGCACATGGCCAGTGCCTGTAGCAGCACTCAAAATGGCCCCCAGCCACATGGCCTGTCCCTCCCCATGAACACCCCCAAAAATCGAAAAACACTGCAAAATCAGCACAATCCCATTCCATCCATGCCCTCCATGATGTTTAAGTTCAAGACACCCCACAGAAAGACTAGGCCCATGCTAGACTCAAATACCCCTGGTGAAAAGGCCACAAGTACAGCCCCAAAAAACGAAAATCACTGAAAAATCAGCACAATCCCATTCCATCCATGCCCTCCATGATGTTTAAGTTCAAGACACCCCACAGAAAGACTAGGCCCATGCTAGACTCAAATACCCCTGGTGAAAAGGCCACAAGTACAGCCCCAAAAAACGAAAATCACTGAAAAATCAGCACAATCCCAATCCATCCATGCCCTCCATGATGTTTAAGTTCAAGACAACCCACAGAAAGACTCAGTCCACCCACCACTGAGTACCCCTGGGCAAAAGGCCCCAAAACAGCCCAAAAATCGAAAATTCCAAAATTTTAGTTGCAGCAACTGTAATGCCCCAAACAAACTTACTTGTAAAATTTCTAATCCAACAGTGATCCAAAGAAAGTCAAAAAGGCCTCAAATCCAAATATCCAGCAGCATCCACAAAAAGTAATCCTTCCAGCTCCAGATCCAAATGAAAAGTGACCAGGAGATGGACAAAGCACTGGGAGGAGCCTGCTGGACAGGAACAGGAAGTTGAAGACTGTGGGGCACTTCCTTCCTCCCACCCCCCTCCCCCTCTCCCCAAAATGGACTCCTCGCTGAAAAAGTGCAGGCAAATGTCAACCTAAGGAGTTATTCAGATAAAAATCATAATTTCAAGAAGGTTTATGCTGCTTGCTGGTGGATTTCTTGTGCAGAATTGCAAATTTTATATTTTCGCTTGCGCGAGATTGTTGCTGCTCGCCGCATCTCAAATCTCGCAATTGCGAAGTACCGCGAGACGTGATCTCGCCGTACTCGCGTTGACAAACTCTCGCTGTGCAAGTTGGCAAGCCGCGATGACGTAATCGCGCTCGCCAAATTCCCGCGGGATCACACAGCAAGATCCAAAATGGCGCAGCACTCGCAAAATATCGAGAAAAACAACTCGGCAAACGATGATAAACGCCGCGCGCCGCAAACATTGTATCATCAACGCCGCGCGGCGCAAAAAAAATCCGCTGCGTGCGAATTTCCGGATTTTGCGGGAAATTCGCAAATCTTGCGGATTGCGAATTTCCCGAAAATCCGCAAAATCCGCGAGCGTAACGGATTTTCCGCCCATGCTTAATTGTTATTCAGTAACCTTCTGCACTCAGCATCGTAAGCTGGCTTATCCTGAACCACTATGCCTCCGCCCTTGTCGGCGCTTTTGATCACAATAGTGGAGTTTTTCTTCAGTGACTGTATTGCCTGATATTCTACTGCTTTTAGATTTTTAAAAACAGTGGGGCAAGTTAGAGATTCTACCTCATGTAGTACCGCCTGTTCAAATGCCAAAATTTCTGGTGGTACGAGGTGAGAAGGGGGTGTGAAACTAGATTTCAATTTGAAGGGGGTATCATTTTGGATTACTTCAGTGAGTTCAGTATCTTTATTTTCAAAAAAACTCTTCAGTCTTAATTTTCTGAAGAACTCATTGAGCTCACAAAGTAATTTGAATTTGTCAAAATGAGGGGTCGGTATAAAACCCAAGCGTTTTTCCAAGACAGCCTTTTCAGCGTCATTAAGTCTGTAAGAGGATAAGTTTGTCACCAGGCTCATTTGTTGCTTGGGCCTGCTCTCTGTTCCCCCATCTTGCTTCGAGTGTTGTCCCCCACTGTTTCTGATTGGTCCCAGTGGACCTGGTTGGGTCCCTTGCGTCTCCCCCTGCCGCGTCGGCCCTGGTCTAAAAAAGGCTGGCGATAGGCATTCTGCTGAAAATGAGGAGGAGCAAAATGTGGGTTCCACCCCATCATAGGTGGTGCAGGTGGTGGGAAGGGGTTGTTTTGGTAAGGTACTAAACCTGGGTGTTGGAAATATGGTGGCTAACCCTCGAAAGCAGGGATCGTCTGATTTCCGCGACCTCGTCCGCGGCCTCTTCCCCTATTCCCCCCACTGGAACCACTCGCATTGGAATCGGCTGAGGAATCTGAACTGTCGTCAGTCGGTGTTGGTTGGACATATTCTGGGCTGGCATAGGGATAGACACGAGTATAGGACCAGCGTTTCAGGTCTTTTTGCAGTTTCTGTGCCTTGGACTGAGCCAGGTTGTCCTTATACTCGTTCTGTTCCCTATTAAGCTCATCCAGCTTCTTTTTAAAACCTGTCAATGTTGCCTTGAATTGAGACTCAGTAGTTCGAATTTCTATAGGGAGAGTTTCAGATAGACGCAGTGCTGTTTTAATGATCAGAATGCCACAATCCCTGGTGCAGTGCCACGCAATCTGCGCCCGCTCCTTGCGGGACACTGCATCATCTAAAAAGATTCTTGGCGCATTCGTCACGAGTAGCCCTTTTGGTGCTGTGTTATTAGTGAGATACTCTTTGATCATTGTGCCATGTAATATGGCCCTAATGCGGCTTCTTTTAAGCTCTCCTAACTTGTCCCAATTTCTGTCTGGGAGATAGTTTGTGCTAGTAGTGTATCCGAAAAAAGAGAGTTATCCCCTAAGAGGGCATCAACCTCCTCCTTCGAGAAAGATAGGCCTATGTCTTCCATTGTCCCCTTGACGTGAAAGACTTTCTTCTTACGAAAGAGTGCAAAGCTTGATTTAGAAAACTCTTGCAGCTGTACGCTGCCTAAATCACAAACAATCAACAAGAGAGTAAGGGTATAACTATTCACTCTCTTACCCCTACTAGTAATGTTCATAAACAACAAAAGAGTGAAAGGACAAAATGCGATCTCACGCAAGTCATGTGAGGGTTAAATAGAAGGAAAAGAAAGGTGGGATCACAACATAAAAATTAAGATGTTTTAAGAACCCTCACTCACCAACCTGGTGGTTACATGCTTCATCACTGGGTTCCCACTGGAAGGACCTAATGTCCTTCCAGTGTGCTACAACGCCTGTTTACAGAAGAGCTGGTTTTTGTGTGTGTTGGGGTGGTGAAAAAAACGGATTGCGCTAAGTGAGTGCAAGGAGGTGTTTTATATAAAAAAATTTGTGGTTGTGACTGTCCACTATTTTATTAATAGTCCAACCAGCACTGATTAAAATCAAAAGATGAGTGGACTCATAGGGTTAGTCTCATCTATTAAAGACCCCTAGTCCATAGTGAATTCTAAACAAATTTGGTCAACATGTTTCTGCTTTAGGAGCCCGAGTCGCTCAGCTTTCTTCAGGACCAGTAGTGTGATCCTTTGGTGGTATGCACGCCCTAAGGTGCATCATGCCGTGAGGATATTAGTGTTAAAAAGAAGAAAAAAGGAAATTTTCGGTTATACTCACGGCCAATAGCCGTTCAGAACCACTCAGCAATTTGCTGGGGCCAAATACCTGTAAGGAGAAATGTGTTTCAAGTCAAATAAAACATTTCAATGGTTACAATGAGAAACCATATTATTTCAATCGATCCCTTCACCAGAACACACCCATCCCTATGGTGAGATTAAAGGAACTGGTGTGTGTGTTACTCATTAGAGCAGACACTCTCTGCTCCTAATGTTGTAATTAGCAGGTAACTTGGTCTACCTCTATAGGCAATTAGTATGTGGTAGATACATGTTTCTCATTTTACCACAATGGTTATATGGTGAATGCGATATCCAGCGATTGTATTTTAATTAATCCTGGATATTTTTTCAAACAAAATCAAGCTAAAGTTGCACTCGAATAAAAATGGAGTCTTAAGGGGCTAAATGGGGTAATTGGATAAACATAGGAAGACAAACAGCCAAATTGCTAACTCACAAGAGGAAGGTGATATTCGCTCTACATGGGCTGGCGCGGCAGGGGGTTATTTTCACGTCGCATATCTGAAAAGGAGTCAGAGATGCGAACAGCAATAGTAAGTCGCTTTCGGATGCCTCCATTTGAAAAAAGCTCATGTTAAGGAGTCCGGTCTGGGGGATCGACCAATGCGTCGATTTCTTTAAAATTTAGAATCGGTACTCACTTTAAAGCTGACGGCTCCCCGTAGACTACCTAGTCTGTCACCACCGCGGCCCAACTGAACGCCGAGTCCGGGCGCTGCAGGTAGACGTAGCGTCCATCAGGGTCACATGACCTCACCACGTGATGTTATGTTTTGGGCTCCCTAGATGCAACTTAAAGGGGCCATGTATTGCTGTTCTCGCTCAAGTTTTATTAGATGAAACATGGTAGGTAAAAAAGCATACGTAAAGAAGTTTCTAAAACCAAATTAGTGCTCGTATGCTCTAATTCTGAGTAGCTAGCAAAACAGTTAACAAAATGGGAGGTTTGGGGCTTTTCACGGTATGATTGTGCCTGATTTCGCCATTTTCAATAAAGTTTTATTCAAGCAACAAATGAACAACTGGTAAAGTACTCCTGGGGTATGGTACTAGGGCAAACAATTCAAATTGCATTCTAAGATCAGGAAGAATGTTGTTCAAGGCTAACTTAGTGTATATTCTTTAACACATAATCTGCAAGAGGAAAATGGTCATCTTTGCCTAAAGAAAAAGAATGTGAAAAACCAGTAATCCTTACTTGAAGAAAAACTCCTAGTGGATGGTATTAACTCCTAGGGATGGTCATACTGCTAAGGTAATACTCCATCAGCTCGATGGTGGTACCTGTTGGTGGGTTTGAATAGGAAGTAGTCTGTAGAAAAAAGTAACTTTATGTTCCATATTTGAGAAATATTCTGATGCTTTTCCCTGTGGGTTTGATACGATGTATTAACGTCTTAGTACAGAACCTCACGGGATATCATCGTTAAGTCCCGAGCGATGGCTGGACAAGCGGTGGATCCATCGCTGTTCCTTCTCAGAGAGAATGTTTTCATCGCCAGAGACATGCTCATTAATGGTCCAGCGCATGTCATTAGGCGTATGATTTCTTTCAATGAAATGATTTGTGAGTTTGGTCTCATTTCGTTTGCATCGAATACTGCTCCGGTGTTCGCAAATCCTGAGTTTGACACGTCTGGTGGTCATACCAACGTAGTTCAAACCGCAGGTACAGGTAAATAAGTACACTACGTTGCTGGTGTTACAATTTGTATGACTACGTTATTCCCACTGCTTGCCAGGTTCTATATTCAGGAATTTAGTGTGAGTGGTTAAATGGCAGATGCTGCAGTCCCCGCAAGGGAAATGGCCCGTCACAGCAGGGAGCCCCGAAGTAGTTAACACTGTTGGTTCATGGTTTTTCTGTTTCTTGGCTGGGCGGGTATGGACTAGGGAATCTTTTAAACTTGTCGCTCTCTTGTAAGAAAAGAGTGTTTTTTCCCATTTAAGTCGATTACTCGTCACAATTTTCCAGTTCTTTTGTATACTGCGGCTTACCACATTGGACAGACAGTTGTAAGTGGTTACACAGGTTAATGGAACTTCCTGTGATGTATTTTTAGGGTATGTTTCCAAAAGTGCGTCTCTGTTCTGATTGAGTGCCCGCTTCCGGCTTTTGTGGAGAATCCTTTTAGGGTAACCACGCTCCTCCAGTTTCCCTGTCAAATCATCTGCTTGTCTCTTGAAATCACCCAATTCGCTGCAGTTTTGTTTTTTCATAAACAACAAAAGAGTGAAAGGACAAAATGCGATCTCAAACAAGTGATGTGAGGGTAAAATAGAAGGGAAAGAAAGGTGGGATCACAACACAAAAAATAAGATGTTTTAAGAACCCTCACTCACCAACCTGGTGGTGACATGCTTCATCACTGCGTTCCAACTGGAAGGACCTAATGTCCTTCCAGTGTGCTACAACGCCTGTTTACAGCGGAGCTGGTTTTTGTGTGTGTTGAGGTAGTGAAAAAACCGGATTGTGCTAAGTGAGTGCAAGGAGGCAGGACTGTACGTCTATAGTTTTGAAAAGAAGCACATCCTAGCCCCTGAAAACCCATTCTCTACTAACATCGTTCTATGGCAACGTTATATTGACGATGTACTGATGTTATGGAAAGGAGATGAAGCTTCCCTAATCCCTTTCTTTAGCTGGATAAACACCTGTGATCCCCATTTGAGGTTCACATACGAGTATGCCAGAGAAAGTATTACCTTTCTCGACATTACAATCAACAAACAGGATCATTTGCTTCAAACAGAAACATATCACAAACCAACATCTAAAAACAATTTGCTGTTGTTCACCAGCTTTCATCCTCGCCCTTTAAGGGAGAATCTCCCTTACAGGCAGTACCTGCGCATAAGACAAAACTGCAACGAATTGGGTGATTTCAAGAGACAAGCAGATGATTTGACAGAGAAACTGGAGGAGCGCGGTTACCCTAAAAGGATTCTCCACAAAAGCCGGAAGAGGGCACTCAATCAGAACAGAGATGCACTTTTGGAGACATACCCTAAAAATACATCACAGGAAGTTCCATTAACCTGTGTAACCACTTACAACTGTCTGTCCAATGTGGTAAGCCGCAGTATACAAAAGAACTTGAAAATTGTGACGAGTAATCGACTAAAATGGGAAAAACCACTCATTTCTTACAAGAGAGCGGCACGTTTAAAAGATTCCCTAGTCCATACTCGCCCAGCCAAGAAACAGAAAAACCATGAACCAACAGTGTTAACTACTTGGGGGCTCCCTGCTGTGACGGGCCATTTCCCTTGCGGGGACTGCAGCATCTGCCATTTAACCACCCACACTATATTCCTGAATATAGAACCTGGCAAGCAGTGGGAACAACGTAGTCATACCATTTGTAACACCAGCAACGTAGTGTACTTAATTACCTGTACCTGCGGTTTGAACTACGTTGGTATGACCACCAGGCGTGTCAAACTCAGGATTTGCGAACACAGGAGCAGTATTCGATGCAAACGAAATGCGACCAAACTCACAAATCATTTCATTGAAAGAAATCATACGCCTAATGACATGCGCTGGACCATTCTTGAGCATGTCTCTAGCGATGAAAAAATTCTCTTTGAGAAGGAACAGCGATGGATCCACCGCTTGTCCAGCCATCGCTCAGGACTTAATGATGATATCCCGTGGGGTTCTGTACTAAGACGTTAATACATCATATCAAACCCACAGGGAAAAGCATCAGAATATTTCTCAAATATGGAAATAAAGTTACTTTTTTCTACAGACTACTTCCTATTCAAACCCACCGACAAGTATCACCATCGAACTGATGGAGTATTAACTTAGCAGTATGACCATCCCTAGGAGTTAATACCATCCACTAGGAGTTTTTCTTCAAGTAAGTATTACTGGTTTTTCACATTCTTTTTCTTTAAGCAAGGATGACCATTTTCCTCTTGCAGATTATGTGTTAAACAATATACACTAACTTAGCGCTTGAACAACATTCTTGCCGATCTTAGAATGTAATTTGAATTGTTTGCCCTAGTACCATACCCCAGGAGTACTTTACCAGTTGCTCATTTGTTGCTTGAATAAAACTTTATTGAAAACGGCGAAATCAGGCACAATCATACCGTGAGAGGCCCCAAACCTCCCGTTTTGTTAACTGTTTTGCTAGCTACTCAAATTAGAGCATACGAGCACTAATTTGGTTTTAGAAACTTCTTTACGTATGCTTTTTACCTACCACGTTTCATCTAATAAAACTTGAGCGAGAACAGCAATACATGGCCCCTTTAAGTTGCATCTAGGGAGCCCAAAACATAACATCACGGGGTGAGGTCACGTGACCCCGATGGAAGCTACGTCTACCTGCAGCGCCCGGACTCGGCGTTCAGTCGGGCCGCGGTGGTGACAGACTAGGTAGTCTGCGGGGAGCCGTCAGCTTTAAAGTGAGTACTAATTCTAAATTTTTAAAAAATCGACGCATTGGTCGATCCCCCAGACCGGACTCCTTAACATGAGCTTTTTTCAAATGGAGGCATCCGAAAGCGACCTACTAATGCTGTTCGCATCTCTGACTCCTTTTCAGATATGCGACGTGAAAATAACCCCCTGTAGCGCCAGCCCATGTAGAGTGAATATCGCCTTCCTCTTGTGAGTTAGCAATTTGGCTGTTTGTCTTCCTATGTTTATCCAATTACCCCATGGAGCCCCTTAAGACTCCATTTTTATTCGAGTGCAACTTTAGCTTGATTTTGTTTGAAAAAATGTCCAGGTTTAATTAAAATACAATCGCTGGATATCGCATTCACCATATAACCATTGTGGTAGAATGAGATACATGTATCTACCACATACTAATTGCCTATGGAGGTAGACCAAGTTGCCTGCTAATTACAACATTAGGAGCAGAAAGTGTCTGCTCTAATGAGTAACATACTTGTAAATGGTGGGAGGTGCACAGCTTGGAGATTGGTAAATTCCGGTGAGAGTATAGGTTGAATTTAGGGTGCTCTCGAGGGTGGTGCAAACCGTCAATGCACCTAGATTAGAGAAACTGAGTTGTGTATACAGAAGGCCTTCTGATACATCACCTCATGAGGCACACCATTGGCGTTCATAGAAATGATTCGCAAAGTAGGTTGAAAGGTTCAACGTTTTCAACGTTTTAATGATATATAGTTCATGCTGATATTTACAACATATCAGTTACGATGTTAGTTCATTAGATTGATATAGAAGTTAGTCCCAATGCATTTCGGGCGGGAGAGCCCTTGATCACGGAGTTTGGTGCTACGAGTAGCGTGCCTGGTAGTTCAATCCATTCGCGGGTCGGTGACATGAATAGGTCAGAGATGTTGCAATCTTTTAAGGTACAATAGAACAGCTAGAGGAAAATATGCATTCAATGCACAAAGATAAATCTAGACGTAAAGGTTCTGCACACGTAGATTTACACCGGAGTCATAGCATAACATTCCACCTAAATGAAATTCAGTGAGTTCTAGCAGAAATGTTCACCTAGTAATAGGAGTTAATGTTCTCACACTCTTACATGAGCGGGTGGGCATATGAACAGGTCAAAATATAACAGTAACATTGCTACTTGTAATTTTAGATGTGTACTAAAGGCATACACCCTCTCATATGTAGTTCTACATGAAAATACATACACAATGTACATATCTACAACTATAAAAAAGCATTTGCAATGTGTAGTTTTACATGCAAAGTGAGTTGTGTTTTTTATAATTCATTAACAGTTTTTGCCTTTTTTTAGTTTTATATACATACTAGCAGCCCGCCCCGGCCTTGCCCGGGGCTGAAAGGGGCTGAGGGCTGCATCGCAGTAGGAGAGGTGCAGCTGCCCACGCTTTGTAACCCCCCGAGGTCCCGACTTACCTCATCCGCCGCTCCTCCCCACCCACGCTTTGTAACCCCCCGAGGTCCCGACTTACCTCATCCGCCGCTCCTCCCCACGCTGGAGTGTTTACCGCTCCACTGCTTGACCGCTTGTCAGCAACCTCATTCGCTTCTCCTCCCCGCGCTGCCACTGCTCCTCTGCTTCTCGCCGCTCCGCAGCTCCTCCCGGCGCTCATGTTCTCCCCTCTTCCTGCTGCTGGTGAACTCCGCTCCTCCCCTCACACAGACGCTCCTCCCGGCGCTCATGTCCTCGCTCTTCCTGTTGCTCGTGAACGCCGCTACTCCCCTCACGCATACGTCGCTGCCTCTTCCTGTTGCTGGTGAACTCCGCTCCTCCCCTCACGCAGACGCTCCTCCCGGCGCTCATGTCGTCGCTCTTCCTGATGGTCGTGAACGCCGCTACTCCCCTTATGCATACGTCGCGGCCAGCGCTACTTGCAAGGGACTACTTTATTTTTATTTCTAAATATTTTAAACAACATTTATTTTTATTTTTATGTAGCCTATGTCCTTCTGCTTGCCCTGAGGTTTTCTAAGATGTCTTGGGTGTTCAGATTGGTGGTGTAATTTTCGAGTTTACCTGGCTCAAAGGCGCAAGTTCTCTCTTTTTAATAGTACTATATATATATATATATATATATATATATATATATATACATATATACATATATACATATATATATATATATATACATATATACATATATATATATATATATATATATATATATATATATATATATATATATATATATATATATATATATATTCACTGAAAAAACCAGTTATAGTTAGCTGGAAATTTTACTGATATAAAACCATTGAAATTCCCACGTTATAGTTAGTCGGACTCACTATAACTTGCGCGTGCAATGCACTGCTGATGACATCACATATTACATCACTCATGACATGGTCAGTGACATCACTCATGACATCACTGATGACACCGTCCTTGTGACACAGTGACAGACCTCCTTTCACTGTAAAGTAACCCTTGAAACACATATTCAAAAATAGAAACTAACATTTTCAAAAAAGTGGAGATACCTATACCAGTTACAACAACCAATTCAGTAATTCCACCATTTATATACACATCCACTCATTCATCAACAGTTCTATATAGTCAGTCATACATATACTCACTCATCATATGTAGTGAGACACCTATACATCCGTTAACACACCGACAGTCTTCCAAAAGTTGCTCACACACATACTCACACATGCAAATAAACTATTGAACATCCATTTTTTTGCAAATACAACTATACACACACTACCACCTTACTTCTAAAGAAACTTACACATACTTACTCTCTTAAAAAATCACTTATAGAAACACATACTTATTAAAACAAGAATTCTTTCAATCTCTCACTCTCATATATACTCACTTATATACATCAATACTCACATATACTAGATTAAAACATATGTAGTTACTGATAAAGACACTAGTAAGACAGTCATTCACTTACTAACACATACATATACACACTCATTCACCCATACAGTCCGGCACATATGCTGTCTTCAAAACACATACAAACAGTGAGTCAGTCATTTATGCATCTATGTGCTAAGTAACACTCCCACCAAATCATACAGACACTTATACTGATACTAAAAAAAACATCTAATAACCCATATACACACATATGTAGCTACTCACCAACCCATGCAGCCACTTATACACAAAGTGAAACACTGATACATATATTTAAATATTTAAACATTACTCACTAATATATGTATTCACTAAGATACACTTAATAAGCCAGTTATTCAATATTTTTTTTTTTTAAAACCATCCATTTAGACACTTATTTAAACATTTATTCTCCCATCGACCTTTACATATACATATATAAAACATATTTATTTTTCAGAAAGACACACATTCACTGGATGGTGTCATCAGTGATGTCATGAGTGATGTCACTGACCATGTCATGAGTGATGTAATATGTGATGTCATCAGCAGTGCATTGCACGCGCAAGTTATAGTGAGTCCGACTAACTATAACGTGGGAATTTCAATGGTTTTATATCAGTAAAATTTCCAGCTAACTATAACTGGTGTGAAACCTATGGTTTTTTCAGTGAATTTAATAGGTTTTTTAAATGCTAATTCCTAACTATAACCGGTGTGAAACCTATGGTTTTTTCAGTGAATTTCATAGGTTTTTTAAATGCTAATTCCTAACTATAACTGGTGTGAAACCTATGGTTTTTTCAGTGAATTTCATAGGTTTTTTTAATGCTAATTCCTAACTATAAGTCTCACTTTATAAATAAGACTGTTAGCACTCTAGTTGTTCTTTAGAACACTCTGGTACATTCTGTCATTGGGCTACAGTTGGGCTACATCTAGTTGAAATGTGGGCTACATTTACATTTTTTGGTCTCTGGTGGCCATCTTTGGGCTACATTGGGCTACATTGGACTACATTTGGGTTACATTTTGGCATTTTGGCATATATATATAGCCCAATGTAGCACAATATATATTTTATCAAAGTTAATTTTCGTAAAAACCACTTAAGAATAGGGCTACCAGTCCCTACAATTTTTTCCATTTGTTTTTTTTTTATTTTTTGCTTTGGAGCGCTCCCGGTGCGCTTCCCGGGGAGCGCCCCGAAAAGCGTACTTTTATAAAGCGCCCCCGGGCGCGCTCCGAGGAGCGTCCCGTAAGCGCCAATATCGCGAACGAAAACATGATCATGACGTATCGCGTAGCCGCGTCCGCGTGATACGCACGGCGTAAGCGCACCCGGAAGTACTCGAGCGAATACGATCGCGCAACGTAAACATCCGACGCGCTTACGCTACGCGACCCGAAGCGCCCCCGGGCGCGCCCCGGGGCGCGTAGCATAAGCGCGTCGGGTCATGTGACCTGAAAATAACACTTTTCATTGGTTCATAACAGTTTTAGTTTCATAATGATGAAGCCCCTGGTCTTGTGACCTGAAAATAACACTTCTCATTGGTTCAGGACAGTTTTTTTTCCAAATGATGAAAGACCCCACCTTTTTTCCTTATTCTGACTTTGTCCTTTGACTGAGGAAGACCTGTTTGTACATCTCTGTACCTTTTTGATATTAATAATGGCTTCAGTAGCAGCAGCAGCTGGTGCATCTGCCCAACCACCACCACCACAACCACCAAGAGGACCACCTTATATTGGTGGTCAAGAACAGGAGGAGGAGGAAGAGGAAGAGGAGGAGGGGAGGAGAAGATGGCTGCCTGAAGAAAATACTCCATACAAACCCAAGCCACACATTATATGGGAGTATTTTTCAATCCCAGAGGGCAAGAAAAAAGTTAATGCACCCAAGGTAACTTGCCTAATCTGCAATGATGAACTTTCACGGGGCAACCCAAACAAAAAATATTAATTTGGAAACTATACCATGATTCGTCATATGACCAGAAAGCACCCAAACAACTACTCTCGTGCTGAGTTCAGGGAACTGACCAGTAACCTCCCCAAGTCGTCAAGGACCACCTCCCAAACAAACCAACCGACTTCATCGGGACCAGAAACATCCGAGATGATGCCTTGCATTCAGCCAAGATTTGCTGATTTTAAAATCACTTGTTCTGCATGTGGCAAGCTTATCGCCTATGGTGAAAAAAGCGTTAAGCTCATCGTCCTTGCAGGTGATAATCACAAATGCCCCAAAAAGAAGTAATTTTTTGGGTTTTTTATTTTTTTGCTCCAGTTGAGCCAGTTTCAATTCCCTTTTTTTGTTTCTCCCCCTAAAAAAATACAAACAAATATAAAACTGTTTTGAAAAGCCAAAAAAAGTTCAAAAAGTTCAAAAAACACAAAAAAAATATAAAACAACAAAAAGAAGAAAAAAAAAATTTCTTTTTAGAACTACCTCCAATTTCTAAATAAAAACTTCATTTTTTAAAAACTCTGTCATCTCTTTTCCTCATATTACGCTACCCGGGCCGCTCCCCGGTGCGCGTACCGGACGCTTCCCCCGCGCAAAACGAAAAAATAAATATTTTAAATGCCCCGCGGGGCCCTTTTATAACCCCCACAACCATCCTGCTC
>NW_028242193.1:0-41765 GCF_964263255.1 Lissotriton vulgaris | reverse complement strand
CATTTGAGATGATAACTATATACAACACACCAGCAAAGTAACAAGGTAAAACATTTTAATAAATAACTATTTACATAACTATTTTATACTTTTTGTTGCCTGATCCGGCTAGCTCAATCGATCGAGCATGAAACTCATGCACTCTGATAGCAAGCGTTGCTGCTGATGCTATGCAGACAAAAACTGGTTTTCAGTTTGTACATTCATCAAGATTTTTCCATCCAAGGCTGGTTGAGAGTTTGTAGAACAATGGCTTCAGATTTTCAACATACGGTGTGGTGGCGCGGACTGGGAGGGGGCGCTTGGCTCCTGCCCCCTCCCCATGTCGTGTTGCCCTGGTGTGGCCTAAGATCGCCCCCGACATAGGCGGCCGGCTCCCGGGGTCCAGCGGAACTTTTTGCCTTTTGATGACTCTTCCATTCTGGACCTTGTCCCACAATCCGTTTGACCTGAAGACACGCTGTAGTAGGGCGCCCCTTTACCGTTTCAGTTGCCATTCTGCCCGCTTTTGCTACACTGTGTCTCTTCCGCCATTCAGCTGTTTACCGCCCGCTCTTGCGACTACAGCGTCTCGCTCACCATGTAGTTGAGTTGCTCCCGCTCTTGCGATGCAGCGATAGACGGCTGCCACAGGACTCTCAAAATGGCGGCCGGCTCTTCAGATTTGGGCGTGATCCACTAAAATGGCCCTGGGACACCTTGGAACTCGGACGCTTGTCTACTAGGGCTTGGGCCCCATTCTCGAAAGCGTCCCCTGAGCCTTGAAGATTGATTGAATATTTCGACATCCTTATTGATATTAAGTTCTGATGTGTTATTGATTACTGTACTATTGTAAGTTCGAATTAACGTCACCCATGGTACTTGCCCGCAAATGTATATCTAGAAAATTTTATTGTAAGTGGCCCTGTCGTATTTTAATTACAAAATGTACGTCCACCGATTCCGCAACTGTTAGACACCTTAGTTCTTGCAACCTAATGGCTCGCTCGTTACCTTCCTCTACAGTGTAAATGTCTCCTCATCATATACGATTCCAGTTTGCTCCGTGGCCGGCCCACGTGGTTATAGGCCCGTATTTGTATACTGACATTTTCACAATAAAGGTTTTTAAAACAAAACATGGTAGTAGTATTTACATTGGTAAAGTTTTTAATTTTAGTCACTGTTTTCGAATCAGTAAAAGGCAAGTGAAATAAAGCAGTCCAATTACATGACGGATAAAAGGTATAATACGCAGGAACGCAGTTAAGATAAATGGTCAAGGGCTGTTGTGTTTTTTACTCCTGCAACATAAAGTGATCGATAAGAATCTGATATTCAGGCGTATGGGCGACTAAGACAGCAGGCCGAGCATCTTTTGCTCAACGGCTCCGTCATGGGACGAAGAAACGCCCTTTTGCTAGAAAAAGGAATATATTTTACTTGCAGGACAGTTGTAAATTTTCCGGGAAAGTACATTAGCCTGGAACATTATAACATATATGTTTAAGAAAAAATAATGTTCGAAAGCAATAAAAAGCGTAATTATAACGCATTACGCGACAACGTAGGTCCAGAATATAGTCAAAATGTCTCCACCAACCAGCGGTCGGAACACAACCCCTTTCAGCAGTCTAAAAAGTTCTGTTAAATGACAACAGAAGGGACAGGCAACAAGAACCATCAGTCAAAGAGGGGAGGGCAAGTTCTTCCCTACCGGGTCACGTTGGGGCGCTACCGGAACTGATCGAATTGGTAGTCTACAGTGTTTCTGGATGTTTCAGACTGAAGCTGGCGTCAGCATGAGAGCACCACCATCTCGTAGCTCAGTCGTGGCCAATCCACGAGCAATCATGGCAGCCGCTCCCCACCAGAAGCCTGTGGGAGTCGGGGGCCCCCAAGACTTTTGTAAAATCTTCAAGACTCAGGGGACATCCGAGTTCCAAGGTGTCCCAGGGCCATTTTAGTGGACCAGGCCCAAATCCAAAGAGCCGTCCGCCATTTTAAGAGTCCTGTGGCAGCCGCCTATCACTGCACTGCAAGAGTGGGCGCAACTCAACTACATGGTGAGCGAGACGCTGTAGCCGCAAGAGCGGGCGATAAACAGCTGAATGGAGGATGAGGCACAGTGTAGCAAAAGCGGGCGGAATGGCAACTGAAACGGTAAAGGGGCGCCCCAGTACAGCAGACGAGCCTCCACCTGGGGAGGCCCGTTCACGCCGCCTCCCCCCCCGGGGCGCCCCACGCCGTTTTTCGGAGCAGCATTTTAGGATGCCAAAACCAGTGCGGCAAATTACTGGACATCACCTGGGTGCCATCCAGATCTCAGCACGTTCTGCTGCCTTGGGACTATTCGCACAACAGACCGCTACTGACGAGGCCTCCCCCCGCACCACCCGGGACGCCCCACGCCGTTTTTCGGAGCTGCATTGTAGGATACCAAAAACCAGTGCGGCACCCAGGTAACATCACCTGGGTGCCGTCCAGAACTCAGCACGTAGTGCTGCCTTGGGACTATTCGCACAAAACACAGCTACTGACCATTGTTGCTTCTTTTTTAAAAAAATGTTTAAATGTATTTACTGTTTTTGTTGCGTTGTATATATTTATAAGTTATTAAAATGTTATAATCCTACTACTTTGTTGGAGTGCTATATATTTTTAATGTGTGAGAAATAACAATCCCAGGCATACACTGAGGAAAATACACAATAGATTCAACAAACAAACTAGTTCAGTTAGAAAAAATATTCATATTTAATTTGATAAAAAGGGGATAAAAATTAAGTACATTAGTCACAATTGATAAAAATAATGATACATATGTATTCACAAAACAGATTAAAAAGAAGTCAGATGGCATCCAGTCAACACGTTTCGACATGTACAATATGCCTTCATCAGGACTTTAACCATCAACAAGCTCTGTAAAACATAATTATAACATAGTATTACTGTTATTGTAATCCTATCGTGACATAATTACAACTGAACTAGTTTAAAGTTTGTTACTACATTCTATTGGTAAAAGTATAATCTTCATTCCAGGTAAATGATATACCGCTTTAGTAAAACAACTAAACAATTAGACTACCTATGCATATAAGTTGGTCTCTGAAGCAACACATGACTTAATTGGTGAATACTCCATAGTTTATAGAAACAAGACACAATATAAATTGTGTTCACAGAAATAGCAAGGAACATATCCCTATTGGTAAAAGACAGCAACCATTTAATTCCATTTGGGACAAATGACAAAGAGAGAGGGATGCGCATGTAAGCTATCCTATATATTACACATGGAAAAAATTGTTTTTTACTAATAATCATTAATACATGTTTTGCTATCATATCACTTTGGGTCTTGTCACAGATATGGAAAACTTTTTTATATATATATACAGTTTCAAAATACAAGTTGCAGAATACATATTCACAAAAATATATGCACATGTCTGTTCCCAAACTATGAGAAAGACCAATGTAGTAGTACTTATTAAGACAGTAAACAGTAAAAATAAAAGAAAAGATGAAACAAAGCAAAGAGGATAGGTAGTCAGGAATTACTACGTTAATAGGAAAATGGGAATTTTTATTTTTCTGGGGGTTATTGGATTCGTTGACCTAAACTAAAAAAGGTGCTATTTTATATAAACAGAGGAATGGATCTATCCTCTTTTTAAATGGTAGCCTAATATCCATTCACAAAATTAGTTTGCTCTTACCTAATACTCTTATGCGTGGGCAGCGTGTAGGGGCGTGCTACAATTCTCTTCTCTTTTTAGATAATGATATAGAAACAAGGCAGAGAAAACCTAAGGGTAAATGGTATGATCACATTAATGCACATATTATTGCTGTTGTTGGTATAACAAAAAGGTTGTTCCTTTGGCGTTCTTACCCTGAAAATCGATTTTATATATTCAAAGGGTGGGTTCCAGTCAATCGGTGGGAAGATACCATAATGTATTAAAATGTCGTAATGGAAACCTATCGAAAGAGAAAAAGGATGCACAATGTGGGATAGGTTCGAGTAAACTATGATTAATATTGAAGTTCACATGTAAACCGCTTACCTACAGATAAAGTTAGAGTTGCTTGTAGATAGGAACAACCATTACTATGACAAATAAAGTTGGTTGACGAGAGCGTTAATACAACGTCATAGGAGGCGAGGTGGCTCCTAAATGGAGAAAGTGATTACCCATATTAGATGTTTAAATCTATTTATTGCGTTGTCGTAGCTAAAACTAGACGGGAATAGGTGACCATAAGGCAAAGATATACCTTTAGAAAAATGATTTAGACGCGTTAACGTCTCGCTCGTCCAACGTGCATGGTTAGTAAAATATGGTTGTCGAGCCGACTTGCTGTGAAGAGGGATAAAATTCAAACGCACGTAAGCCCTTCTATGCGCATACAGTTCCTGTTGGATGAAGGGGGGAACAATTTAGTATAGTGGACGGCAAAACTATAAGATGTTATAGAATTTTCTGACTAAGTCCCGTGAACGCTTACCGTGAGCGCCGAAGGTAACCGGCTGCATCCGGGTAAAGTTGGGATAGGATTCAAACGCACGTGAGCCTTTCTGTGCGCATTCAGTTCCTGTTAGATAAAGGGGAACGCTTTAGTGTAGTGGGCGCAAAAACAATAAGATACTATAGACTATTCTAACTGGGGTCTGCGATAGCTTACCATGAGCGCTGAAGGAAACCAGCTGCATCCGGGAGTCTGCCAACGGGTCAGGTTGCGAAAAAAGAACGACTCTAATTGGAGGTTTAAGGCGTACTTTTATACGGACGCTTTTAATTGGGTGGACTATCACCTACGTGTCTTAAAGGGCAATACTCTTGATTAGTATGGTCTATGTATATATAAACGTGGTACTGGCAGCGCAATTGTAGCGGAGAAGAGGAAACCACGTTCTAATTAGAGAAATGGACAGGTGCTCATACCTGGTAGAGTATTTTATCTGGACTGCATAATATGCACTTGAATAATAAAAGCTACGGTATAATTATAAGTAGCAGGAAATTACATTGAGACATATAATTTACCTAATAGGAATGAAAATGAAAATTAAAATTATATAAAAAAGGCTAATACGTGGACTCTCTGTGTAAGTATACTCGTATATGCTAAATGGGAGCAGTAAACAATTTCTAATCACTGGGGTCATACAGAATAAGGTATTTATAAGATAGCATTCTCCCAGGGCAATTCATTATTGAGGCCCTGGGTGAAGGTCTTAAGGGAGAAGATCCAAAAGACTTCTCGTTTCTTTCGTATCTTTTCTCCTCCCTTACTATTGGGAATATTGATCTTCTCTAGTATGCGCCATCGCAGATCTGATGGAGCATGTTTGAAGTCATTGAAATGTGCAACTAGGGGTGCAGATAATTTTTTGGTCTTAATAGCTGACCTGTGTTCTGTCAGCCGAATTTTTATGGGTCTGGAAGTTTCGCCCACATATCCTAAATTGCAAGGACATAGGAGCAAATAGATAACATTGCTGGTGTTACACGTCCATAAGTCATTGGCTTTAATGTTGCAACCATTTAGCTGAAATGGTTCTCCTACTATAATGTCATTGCAGGATTGGCAGGAACCACATCTCACGGTGCCTTTCACAGGATTGGCCCCTTGAATAGATTTTTGTATGAAGGGGGGCTTTTCAGAGGTACCTATGTGTCTAGATCTTACTATAAAATCCTTAAGGTTTTTATTTCTTCGGTGGGCAAACATAGGTTTCTTCAGTTTGGGTTTTGAGGGCTCTATGTTTAGCAAATGCCAATTTGCATTTACTATCTGCCTAATTGTGGCATTCATGGTAGAATGTCGTGTGACACACACCAATTTAGTCTCCTGGGCCTCATTTTTGGGTCTCAAGAGTGCATCCCGGTCATAATATCGGGCTCTCTTGTAAGCTTGTCGGACTAATCGATGGGGATATCCCCTGTCAATAAATTTCTTCCTCATTTTTTCTGATTGAGTATCGTAGTCCTTGATATTCGTACAGTTTCGTCTTACTCTGAGAAACTGTGAGAAGGGTATTCCATCCTTTTGACTCCTAGGATGGTAGCTCGAAAAATGGAGCAAGGTATTTCTTGAGGTGGGTTTAGTGTACAGGTCCACTTCTAATTTATTATTTTCATTCCTGATGAATACATCCAGGAATTCCACTTTAGTGGCATTGAACTTAGCAGTGAAGTGCAGATTTTCATCTGCAAGATTTATCCACTCCAAGAATTCCACGAGAGTCTGTTCCCCACTGGTCCAGATGAAAAAAATATCATCAATGTACCTGTGCCAGTGGGAAACAGACTCGTAGAATGGGGCCATCTCATTATATATATTGTGTGCTTCAAAGAGAGCCATATATATATTCGCTATAGATGGGGCCATGGCCGCCCCCATGCTCACGCCCTTGATCTGCTGATACATACGGTTTCCAAATTGGAAAACGTTCTCCTGCAATGCTATAGACAAGCACTCGTAAACGAATTGCTTGTTGCACGGTATCTGGTGCAGATTTATGAACCACATGGTCGCATCAAGAGCCCCTTTCTGTGGGATGTTGCTGTATAACGCTTCGACATCAAGCGTTACAAGAAGGTCTTTATTTTCATTGAATGCTAAGTTTTCTACCTTAGCTATTATCTCTCCAGTATCTTTGATGTAGGATGGAGATAATGATATATAAGGTCTTAGAATATTGTCTACATATTTGGAGATCGCTTCTGTTGGGGTACCAATTGTAGAAACTATTGGTCGATAAGGTGGGTCCTGCTGATTCTTGTGCATCTTGGGCAAACCATAGATGCACGCTAATTTTCCTTGAGAGGTGTTTAGAAATTCATATTCTTTTTTGGTTATTATTTTTCTATCTAGTGCTCTTTTTGTTGTTTCACGAATTTTTCTTACTACCCTATCAGTTGGATTGTTCATAACTTCCTTATAAAATAGGTGGTCGTTAAGCATATTAAGCATGTTAGTTTCGTATGTATGACAGTCTATGAGGACGATGCCACCTCCCTTGTCACTACTTTTTATTATTAAGGATTTGTCATTTTTCAGATCATTCAACGAATCATGTTCTTCTTTTGTAATATTATATTTTGATTTAGGGACAAACCTTAGGGCGTGATCTAGTTTTGCAAGGACAAATTTCTCAAATATAGCCATTTCAGGACCCAATTGGTCCAAAGATGGTGTGAATGTTGAGGGTAAGGCTACGATGTTATTTGCAGTGTCTTCCTGTTCCATTTCTATTCTATCTAGAAAGAATTTTTGTAGTCTTATTTTTCTAAAAAATGCATGTACATCTTGATACAATTCGAATAAATTGACATTTGCATGAGGCACAAAGGTCAAACCTTTTGAAAGTAAAGAGATATCTGAGGTTTTAAGGTTATGTTTCGAAAGATTGAAAATAGGTATCACATCCATTGTCTCTGGTACTGCCTGTTGCGAGTCTCCAGATAGTGTTGGGGCTGGGGTTCCATTGGATGTTGATAAGACTGATGTTGACCCCGGGTCGACGGTTGGAAGCGTACTCTCTGCCGTCCCCGTTTCCCTCCTCGGTAGCCTAAAAAAGGCTGGCGCATATTTCTACGGCCGTTTTGGGGGTTGTAGTGACCATCGTCCTGATAATTTTGCTCATTATCGGATTCAGGATCCGAGGAGTCCGAGAAGTTATTTATTCTCTGATGATTATAGTTTCCTTCACCCTGTTGGTTGTCAGGTTTGTAAAAGCCTTCTCCTAGATAGGGGTATGCTCGTTCTAAGGTGTAAAACCTTTTATCCTTGGCGAATTTTTCTTGCTTTCTCTTAGTTAAATACTCAGCGAAGGATAAAATGTCATTATTCAGGGATTCAAGTTGTTTGTCTGCGTCTGTTAGTACTGTCGACGTTTTAATTTTATTTTCTAGTTCTTCTATTTCTTTTTTGATCTCTGAAGCTAACTCCTTAGAGGTGGATATGATAAGGATCATAAGGTCCCTAGAGCACCTACTAGCTATGATAGCTAGTAGGTGCTCATATCCACCTCTAAGGAGTTAGCTTCAGAGATCAAAAAAGAAATAGAAGAACTAGAAAATAAAATTAAAACGTCGACAGTACTAACAGACGCAGACAAACAACTTGAATCCCTGAATAATGACATTTTATCCTTCGCTGAGTATTTAACTAAGAGAAAGCAAGAAAAATTCGCCAAGGATAAAAGGTTTTACACCTTAGAACGAGCATACCCCTATCTAGGAGAAGGCTTTTACAAACCTGACAACCAACAGGGTGAAGGAAACTATAATCATCAGAGAATAAATAACTTCTCGGACTCCTCGGATCCTGAATCCGATAATGAGCAAAATTATCAGGACGATGGTCACTACAACCCCCAAAACGGCCGTAGAAATATGCGCCAGCCTTTTTTAGGCTACCGAGGAGGGAAACGGGGACGGCAGAGAGTACGCTTCCAACCGTCGACCCGGGGTCAACATCAGTCTTATCAACATCCAATGGAACCCCAGCCCCAACACTATCTGGAGACTCGCAACAGGCAGTACCAGAGACAATGGATGTGATACCTATTTTCAATCTTTCGAAACATAACCTTAAAACCTCAGATATCTCTTTACTTTCAAAAGGTTTGACCTTTGTGCCTCATGCAAATGTCAATTTATTCGAATTGTATCAAGATGTACATGCATTTTTTAGAAAAATAAGACTACAAAAATTCTTTCTAGATAGAATAGAAATGGAACAGGAAGACACTGCAAATAACATCGTAGCCTTACCCTCAACATTCACACCATCTTTGGACCAATTGGGTCCTGAAATGGCTATATTTGAGAAAGTTGTCCTTGCAAAACTAGATCACGCCCTAAGGTTTGTCCCTAAATCAAAATATAATATTACAAAAGAAGAACATGATTTGTTGAATGATCTGAAAAATGACAAATCCTTAATAATAAAAAGTAGTGACAAGGGAGGTGGCATCGTCCTCATAGACTGTCATACATACGAAACTAACATGCTTAATATGCTTAACGACCACCTATTTTATAAGGAAGTTATGAACAATCCAACTGATAGGGTAGTAAGAAAAATTCGTGAAACAACAAAAAGAGCACTAGATAGAAAAATAATAACCAAAAAAGAATATGAATTTCTAAACACCTCTCAAGGAAAATTAGCGTGCATCTATGGTTTGCCCAAGATGCACAAGAATCAGCAGGACCCACCTTATCGACCAATAGTTTCTACAATTGGTACCCCAACAGAAGCGATCTCCAAATATGTAGACAATATTCTAAGACCTTATATATCATTATCTCCATCCTACATCAAAGATACTGGAGAGATAATAGCTAAGGTAGAAAACTTAGCATTCAATGAAAATAAAGACCTTCTTGTAACGCTTGATGTTGAAGCGTTATACAGCAACATCCCACAGAAAGGGGCTCTTGATGCGACCATGTGGTTCATAAATCTGCACCAGATACCGTGCAACAAGCAATTCGTTTACGAGTGCTTGTCTATAGCATTGCAGGAGAACGTTTTCCAATTTGGAAACCGTATGTATCAGCAGATCAAGGGCGTGAGCATGGGGGCGGCCATGGCCCCATCTATAGCGAATATATATATGGCTCTCTTTGAAGCACACAATATATATAATGAGATGGCCCCATTCTACGAGTCTGTTTCCCACTGGCACAGGTACATTGATGATATTTTTTTCATCTGGACCAGTGGGGAACAGACTCTCGTGGAATTCTTGGAGTGGATAAATCTTGCAGATGAAAATCTGCACTTCACTGCTAAGTTCAATGCCACTAAAGTGGAATTCCTGGATGTATTCATCAGGAATGAAAATAATAAATTAGAAGTGGACCTGTACACTAAACCCACCTCAAGAAATACCTTGCTCCATTTTTCGAGCTACCATCCTAGGAGCCAAAAGGATGGAATACCCTTCTCACAGTTTCTCAGAGTAAGACGAAACTGTACGAATATCAAGGACTACGATACTCAATCAGAAAAAATGAGGAAGAAATTTATTGACAGGGGATATCCCAATCGATTAGTCCGACAAGCTTACAAGAGAGCCCGATATTATGACCGGGATGCACTCTTGAGACCCAAAAATGAGGCCCAGGAGACTAAATTGGTGTGTGTCACACGACATTCTACCATGAATGCCACAATTAGGCAGATAGTAAATGCAAATTGGCATTTGCTAAACATAGAGCCCTCAAAACCCAAACTGAAGAAACCTATGTTTGCCCACCGAAGAAATAAAAACCTTAAGGATTTTATAGTAAGATCTAGACACATAGGTACCTCTGAAAAGCCCCCCTTCATACAAAAATCTATTCAAGGGGCCAATCCTGTGAAAGGCACCTCGAGATGTGGTTCCTGCCAATCCTGCAATGACATTATAGTAGGAGAATCATTTCAGCTAAATGGTTGCAACATTAAAGCCAATGACTTATGGACGTGTAACACCAGCAATGTTATCTATTTGCTCCTATGTCCTTGCAATTTAGGATATGTGGGCGAAACTTCCAGACCCATAAAAATTCGGCTGACAGAACACAGGTCAGCTATTAAGATCAAAAAATTATCTGCACCCCTAGTTGCACATTTCAATGACTTCAAACATGCTCCATCAGATCTGCGATGGCGCATACTAGAGAAGATCAATATTCCCAATAGTAAGGGAGGAGAAAAGATACGAAAGAAACGAGAAGTCTTTTGGATCTTCTCCCTTAAGACCTTCACCCAGGGCCTCAATAATGAATTGCCCTGGGAGAATGCTATCTTATAAATACCTTATTCTGTATGACCCCAGTGATTAGAAATTGTTTACTGCTCCCATTTAGCATATACGAGTATACTTACACAGAGAGTCCACGTATTAGCCTTTTTTATATAATTTTAATTTTCATTTTCATTCCTATTAGGTAAATTATATGTCTCAATGTAATTTCCTGCTACTTATAATTATACCGTAGCTTTTATTATTCAAGTGCATATTATGCAGTCCAGATAAAATACTCTACCAGGTATGAGCACCTGTCCATTTCTCTAATTAGAACGTGGTTTCCTCTTCTCCGCTACAATTGCGCTGCCAGTACCACGTTTATATATACATAGACCATACTAATCAAGAGTATTGCCCTTTAAGACACGTAGGTGATAGTCCACCCAATTAAAAGCGTCCGTATAAAAGTACGCCTTAAACCTCCAATTAGAGTCGTTCTTTTTTCGCAACCTGACCCGTTGGCAGACTCCCGGATGCAGCTGGTTTCCTTCAGCGCTCACGGTAAGCTATCGCAGACCCCAGTTAGAATAGTCTATAGTATCTTATTGTTTTGGCGCCCACTACACTAAAGCGTTCCCCTTTATCTAACAGGAACTGAATGCGCACAGAAAGGCTCACGTGCGTTTGAATCCTATCCCAACTTTACCCGGATGCAGCCGGTTACCTTCGGCGCTCACGGTAAGCGTTCACGGGACTTAGTCAGAAAATTCTATAACATCTTATAGTTTTGCCGTCCACTATACTAAATTGTTCCCCCCTTCATCCAACAGGAACTGTATGCGCATAGAAGGGCTTACGTGCGTTTGAATTTTATCCCTCTTCACAGCAAGTCGTCTCGACAACCATATTTTACTAACCATGCACGTTGGACGAGCGAGACGTTAACGCGTCTAAATCATTTTTCTAAAGGTATATCTTTGCCTTATGGTCACCTATTCCCATTCCCGTCTAGTTTTAGCTACGACAACGCAATAAATAGATTTAAACATCTAATATGGGTAATCACTTTCTCCATTTAGGAGCCACCTCGCCTCCTATGACGTTGTATTAACGCTCTCGTCAACCAACTTTATTTGTCATAGTAATGGTTGTTCCTATCTACAAGCAACTCTAACTTTATCTGTAGGTAAGCGGTTTACATGTGAACTTCAATATTAATCATAGTTTACTCGAACCTATCCCACATTGTGCATCCTTTTTCTCTTTCGATAGGTTTCCATTACGACATTTTAATATATTATGGTATCTTCCCACCGATTGACTGGAACCCACCCTTTGAATATATAAAATCGATTTTCAGGGTAAGAACGCCAAAGGAACAACCTTTTTGTTATACCAACAACAGCAATAATATGTGCATTAATGTGATCATACCATTTACCCTTAGGTTTTCTCTGCCTTGTTTCTATATCATTATCTAAAAAGAGAAGAGAATTGTAGCACGCCCCTACACGCTGCCCACGCATAAGAGTATTAGGTAAGAGCAAACTAATTTTGTGAATGGATATTAGGCTACCATTTAAAAAGAGGATAGATCCATTCCTCTGTTTATATAAAATAGCACCTTTTTTAGTTTAGGTCAACGAATCCAATAACCCCCAGAAAAATAAAAATTCCCATTTTCCTATTAAAGTAGTAATTCCTGACTACCTATCCTCTTTGCTTTGTTTCATCTTTTCTTTTATTTTTACTGTTTACTGTCTTAATAAGTACTACTACATTGGTCTTTCTCATAGTTTGGGAACAGACATGTGCATATATTTTTGTGAATATGTATTCTGCAACTTGTATTTTGAAACTGTATATATATATAAAAAAGTTTTCCATATCTGTGACAAGACCCAAAGTGATATGATAGCAAAACATGTATTAATGATTATTAGTAAAAAACAATTTTTTCCATGTGTAATATATAGGATAGCTTACATGCGCATCCCTCTCTCTTTGTCATTTGTCCCAAATGGAATTAAATGGTTGCTGTCTTTTACCAATAGGGATATGTTCCTTGCTATTTCTGTGAACACAATTTATATTGTGTCTTGTTTCTATAAACTATGGAGTATTCACCAATTAAGTCATGTGTTGCTTCAGAGACCAACTTATATGCATAGGTAGTCTAATTGTTTAGTTGTTTTACTAAAGCGGTATATCATTTACCTAGAATGAAGATTATACTTTTACCAATAGAATGTAGTAACAAACTTTAAACTAGTTCAGTTGTAATTATGTCACGATAGGATTACAATAACAGTAATACTATGTTATAATTATGTTTTACAGAGCTTGTTGATGGTTAAAGTCCTGATGAAGGCATATTGTACATGTCGAAACGCGTTGACTGGATGCCATCTGACTTCTTTTTAATCTGTTTTGTGAATACATATGTATCATTATTTTTATCAATTGTGACTAATGTACTTAATTTTTATCCCCTTTTTATCAAATTAAATATGAATATTTTTTCTAACTGAACTAGTTTGTTTGTTGAATCTATTGTGTATTTTCCTCAGTGTATGCCTGGGATTGTTATTTCTCACATATTGTTTACCCTGTCCCAGGATATCTATCCTCATCAGGGGGTCCTTGCTACCTACAGCATATATTTTTAATGTGACACATAATTGTAAAAACTTTGATGTACAAAGAGGCATCCCTGGAATCTTCCGCTTCAGGCTCGGACCCACACACCCTCACAGTGAGAATCCCCTCCCCAAGCACAATACAGGATGGTTATCAGATAGTAAGAACGCGTGTGGTGTGACGGATCTCATCGGGTGGGGGCCTTGATCTACTGTAACTCCTTTGAAGAGGGGTGATTCTCTACAGCTGGGGCCATAAACTACACCTGCAGGGCTAGGTGATAGCCTGGGACCGGCCTGGACAATCGGACACAGAGGAAGAGCAGTGTCAGAGGGTGCGGTAGTGAATAGGGTGAAAGGGAGGTGTTGGGCGGGCACAGGGTGTGATTCTCAGAGAAGAACAGCGCAGATGGGAGGAGGTTTCTGGTCCATGCATGAGAGAGAGAGCGGGGGTGACCAGTGCGTGGGGGAGATGCTTGCGAGGGTGGGGAGCCATGCTGAGGATCGGCGGCGTGCAGAGAGTGGGTCTGGTCAAGGCATCTAAAATGGCTGCCGTGCTCAACAAAAGTGTGGCATTGCAAAAAAGGCAAGATGGTGCAGACAATGTTTATCAATAAAGATTAATTTATAACAATTATTTTTAACAAAATATTTACTCGCAGTGACAAAATGGCGGTCAACACTTCCTGATTTCCATCGAATCGAACGTTAACAGACGTCACGCAGTAAAAAAAAAAACGCTCACGCACAGCCGCTGGAAGACATGTAACAACATATATGAGCCTCCTCAGCCACCCTCAGAAAACATAAGGGGTCAGGATACGTCTCCCGTACCCCCTTATACCTAGTAATTTAATTAAATCGAAACACAAAATGGCGAATTCACGTTTCGCTACCAGTTTGCGACCCGGTTCGCGAACCGAGAAGCGCTTCTACCGCGAAAAATCTAATTTTTATTATTTGCCCGACGGGACCCTTTAATAACCCCAACATCATTCCTAGGGGGTCAAGAAGGATCTACCTTGCCCCCTTTCATTAAATTCCCCCTTCGTTTTTCTCCTCCTCTTGTCTCTCTATCCTACCGAGAGACAAGATGGCGGTCGCACCGGACTGTTTAGAATGTTGACAGACACCGGAGAGCCAATCAGCTTCGCTACGCAAAGCTCCGTTACGCGAAAAGTACGCGATCTGGTGCGCTATCTGGGACGCTGTCACAGATATATCTGTTTTTTTAAACGTTAATTTCTCAAAATCCACTGGAGCACATATATTGAGACCCAGCAAAGGCACATCGGGCTAACAGTCCCTATAATTTTGCCAAGTTTCGTGTAAATCCATTCAGCCGTTCGAGCTAAAAGTGAGGCCAAAGGCCCTATGGAAAAATGAATGGGAAAAACGCGTTTTGGGACCCCCCTCTTTTCTCGGCCCCCCCTTGACGGGACCCCCCCAAATTTTCAGGGGCTGCTCAGAAACAAAATGTGCCATTTTCCTGGAAATTTCAGCCGATTCCGTCCACAAACGCCAAAGTTATTAGACATAGAATTTTCAAAAGTTCCATAGAGAAAAAATCCTAACTATATATACCTACTGGCGACTGCCAGTAGGTAATATATATATATATATATATATATATATATATATATATATATATATATATATTCACAGAAAAAAACATAGGTTATAGTCCATATATAGTTAGGAATTTGCATTTACAAAACCTTGAAAATTCAATGAAAAAACCATTGGTTATAGAACATATATAGTTAGGAATTTGCATTTACAAAACCTTATTTTACTCGCATAAAACCATTGAAATTCCATATATAGTTAGATGCGCTAACTATATATCGCGCACCCGCAATCCACTGCTGATGATGTCACGTATTACATCATTCATGACATGGTTAGTGACATCACTGATGACATCACTGATGACATCTCAAATGACATCACTGATGACATCACTGATGACAACATCCAGTGACTGTATGTTTCTGTAAAGTTAAAATATGTCTTACATATTGAAGAATGAGTTGATGTATAAGTGTCTGGATGAAGGATTTAGTAGGTGCATGACTGACTGTATGAGTGAGTGATTAAATGTGTCTCACTGAGTGCATGGGTTAGTGACTAAACTGTTTTAATTTGTGCATCATTATATCTGTTGTTTTACAAACTGCTGCATATGTTGATCAGTAGCTATATGAGTAACTGTATGGGTTATTCATTGGTTGTCCAAGTATTTGTATGGGAAACTGAGTGTGTGTGTATGGGTGGCTGGAAGGTGTGTGACTCTGTACATAGATGTGTGAGTAGTTGATTCACTATATGTATGGGTTCAAAAGTGCATGTGGAAACAGCTGTATGGGCGGTTGACTGTGCATGAGTGTATTAGTGAGTGAATGGATATCTCAGTGCTACATGTCAAAGTAAGTACATATGTAAAACACAGTACATGTGAGAGTTGACATCTATAAATAACTGTGCATAAGAGCCAGTGAATGTGTGAGTGGCTGTATGGATCATTGTGAACATGTATCAGGGATTGTATAAGAGAGTAAAGTAAATATGTGTTAGTATATGTTTGAATAAGTAAGGTGTGTATAACTGTATAGTTGAGAAAATGGAGAAGTGATTGATTTTTGGCATAACTGACTAGGTGTATGAGTAACTCCATGGATGAGTGACAGTCTGTGACTGTCTGTTTACACTGATTGTATCTAAGGTTATATTAGAGTCTGAAGAGGTTCATGGTATTATCACATGAATGATATCATCAGTGATGTGATCAGTCATGTCAAATGAGATGTTATCAGTTATTTTATCAGTGATGTCATTTGAGATGTCATCAGTGATGTCATCAGTGATGTCACTAACCATGTCATGAATGAAGTAATATGTGACATCATCAGCAGTGGATTGCGGGTGCGCGATATATAGTTAGCGCATTTAACTATATATGGAAAGGGGCGACCATTCGGTCCCCCCGAACGTATGGCGGAGTACCACGATCCCCCCGGGAAGCCATCTTGGGCGGGAGGCGAGGCTCGGCTGGTATGCCCGAAGCGGCGTAGCCGGGGCGCGCTTTTTCCCGCCCTGGAGTGGGCTGGCCTAGACACTGACGCGGCCGGCCACGCCCTTGAGGCAGGCAGAGGCGGGTTTACGCCCACCCTGAAGACGGATAACAGGAGCAACAAGCCAGGAAAGCATCCTCTTGTTCCTGTGCTCTGAAGCTGCACCTCCTCGCTGCACGTGAGCTCGAGACGGAACGAAGAGCCAATTTTGAGCGTGGTAATCTTTCTTTTTTGTCTTACAGATACTCTGCCTTGAGAATGCCCAAGAAAGTCGGAAAGCGAGTTACTACCGATCAGATGCTACGTATGCTCATGAAAGAAGTAACCGATCTGAAGAAGCAGATGGCGGCTAAAGACGGGGAAGGGGGACCGAAACGACCTTTGTCGGGAGCAGCTCCCGGAGGGAAAGGCAAGACGTCCAGAAGGGGGGCATCCGGGGGGACACCCCGGTTCCCGATACCCCACTTGAAGAGCCAACTCCAGTGCCGAGGGAAGGGAATCCGATTCCCGTGGTGGTCACTCCTGTGTCCGGGGAGGATATGCCTCCTGAGTTAGCGGCACAATTGGCAGCGTGGTTGGGGAAGGATAGCGAGGGCGCCACGGCTGACGACGCACGGGTGTTAATGAAACAACTGCGTGAAACTAGGGAGGCGGTGAAGGCACCATCGCCAGTTACCCCGCTGTCTCCGGCGGTGGAAAAAGCAACAGGATCAGGTCCAGCGGCAGATGCAGCTTCTGGTTCAGGTAAGCGGCCATTGCCGATTGCGAGGGAGGGGTCTGCACCTTCACGAAGGGAAAAGGTGGGTCAGCATGTTCCTCTGGCAATTAAGGAGAAGATGTGGGCAGATGAGTATGTAAACATTTTCTCGTTGCTTACCGACCATTATGAGATGGAGCATGTTAAGAGCCAAAAGGAGCTCATGCATCCGAGTGTTTGGCGCGCAAAAATGGCCGCCTTTAAGGTTGACGAAAACATTGGCACTTGGGGCAGGGCATGGGGAATCTTTACCTCCATCATGGGCGAACGTAGGCCCGAGTTACTGACCGAATTGCCTATTTATCAGTCACGGATCATGGAGTATTATGGATCATATGGGGGCAATCAGTGGTTCTGTTACGATAATATTTTTAGAAAAGCGAAAGAACACGACAAAAACTTGACTTGGGATTGTTACGACTCTGTTTCATGGTCAAAAATGGAGAGTACAGGTATGTTGAAGGTACCATTGGTAGGGAGTAGCGGGGGTGAATCTTCCCGCCAATATGCGGGGACACCCTTTCGATCAGGTACAGGTAACGACTACCACTCGAAGCCGAACGGCAACGCAGGTAAAAGGGGGATTTGTTGGAATTTTAACAGGGGTAAATGTACGAGGCCTCAGGGGTCATGCAAGTTTAGACACGAATGTGGAGGGTGTGGGCAGCCATCCCATCCTGAGTCCATGTGCAGAGCCAAAACGGGTGATAACGGTGGTAGGGGAAGCGCCAAACAGGTCTGAAATGGTCCGAGGGGCGCCTTTACCTACTCCGATTGATACCATGGCAATGATTCCTTGGCTCAGCGAATACCCGGATCATGCTTCCGCTGGGGTGTTGCGGAACGGGTTTTCATATGGTTTCCGCATCCCAGTGGGGGATTTTCAGGGTGTAGCAAAATGTAAGAATCAACTGTCGGTCTTGCAACATACGACCGTGGTACAGGAAAAGATTGGGAAGGAGGTTACTCGAGGTCGGGTCGCCGGTCCATTTGATGTGCCACCATGTGCTAACTTTGTTTGTTCCCCTTTGGGGGTGGTCCCCAAGAAGGACCCGGGTGAGTTTCGGCTGATACATAATTTATCAGCCTCACGTGGTCTGTCCGTGAATGATGCGATAGACCCGGAAGTGTGTTCGGTGCGGTACGCATCTTTCGATGAGGCCGTTGCCATGTTGAATCGCCTAGGGCCCGGTGCGCTGATGGCAAAATCTGATATTGAGTCAGCGTTCCGGTTGCTCCCGGTACACCCAGACGATCAGCGTCTCCTTGGTTTCATGTTTCAGGGTCACTATTACATGGATAGATGTATGCCAATGGGATGCTCTATATCTTGTGCCTATTTTGAAAAGTTCAGTTGTTTTCTGCAATGGGTCTTCACAAAGAGGACGGGTTTTCAACATGTTATGCATTATCTCGATGACTTTTTGTTTCTGGGGGCAGCCGGGGATCCAGAATGTGGACAGGCTTTGAATGAATTTTGTGTCTTAATGAAGCATTTTGGTGTGCCATTGGCACCAGGTAAGACTGTGGGTCCCTCGACTTGCCTCGAGTTCCTGGGGATCGAGCTCGACTCAGAGGAAGGTTGTTTTCGATTACCAAGAGAAAAGGTGTTAAGATTCAGGGCATCCCTGGAAACGTGTATTAGTGAGTCTAAGGTCAAACTGCATCAATTACAACAACTGGTGGGCCAGCTGAATTTTGCCCTAAGAGTAATGCCGATGGCCCGCCCCTTTTCCCGCTCGATCGCTCAGGCCATGGTCGGCCTGAAGGAGGGTCATCATCGCACGAGGCTATCGGCAGAGGTTCGCCAGGACATGCGCATTTGGTTGGCATTTCTGGCGGATTTCAATGGTCGAATTGTCTGGAATAAACCAGCGGTGTCCTCCGAGGAGCTGGGGCTGTGGACAGATTCGGCTGGGAGCATTGGTTTTGGTGCCATATTCGGCACACGATGGTCGGCTCAAAAATGGCCGTTATGGTGGCATGAGTGTGGGCTGACAAGTAACATTGCCTTTCTTGAACTTTTTCCCATTCTGGTGGCCCTGAAAACTTGGCCTGAGGGATTCAGAGATCACTCTGTGGTGTTTTGGTCTGATAACATGACCGTGGTTGAGTGTATCAATAGCCAGGCAGCACGATGCAAATGGATTCTGAGATTGCTCAAAGAAATTGTGTTATTGTGTATGCAATTGAACGTGCTATTTAAGGCAAGACATGTGCCGGGGGTAATGAATCAAGCGGCTGATGCGCTTTCTCGTTTTCGTATGCAGGCCTTCTGGGGTTTTCTGCCCACAGCGGACCCGGTGGCGGCACCCTTTCCCGAAGCTCTCTGGTCTCTCGGTGCCCCGAACTACAGAACCTCGTGGGAGAGAGTTTAGCACCCAGGACGAGGAAGGCATATGAAGGGGCGTTCCGATCCTATTGGGCCTTTTTGGGGGCTGCGAGGGGAGAGCTTTGGGGCCAGGAAGAGCTAGTAGTAAAATTTCTGCTGTCTTTACATCAGGCAGGCAAATCAGTGGCTACGGCCCAGAGGCATCGAGCCGCCATTTCCTTTATGGCAAGGGCTCATGGGATCCAGGACCCGACTGCGTCTTTCGTTGTGCAAAAAGCGCTACGTGGGTGGCAACGCCTTGAGGGTCGCAGAGTAGATGAGAGGCGCCCGATAGGTCTGGATAGGTTGGCTCTGTTGTTATCTGTACTTCCTGCAACGTGTTCATCCCAGTATGAAACAGTGTTATTCCGAGCCGCTTTTGTGCTAGCATTCCATGGGGCTATGCGGGTAAGCGAACTAGTGGCAAAGAACAAGCAGGATAGCATGGGGGGACTGTGCCGAGAGCACGTTCAGGTCAGGGGGGAGACAATGACGGTCTCGTTTGTCAGGTCCAAGACCGATCAGGGTGCAATTGGGGACTGCATAATCATACAAAGGATTCCCGGGTCTTCCATGTGCCCTGTGGTATGCGTAGAGGAATATTTAACGCAAAGGGTGGCATCATGGGGGGGGGCCTTGTTGAGACACGCTGACGCCACCCCACTGACGAGGTTTCAGTTTCAGCGGGTGCTTGCGATGTCGATTTCGGCCGCGGGCTTGAACCCCGGCGAGTTTGGGACCCATTCCTTTCGGATAGGGGCTGCTACAGAGGCTACAGCCAGGGGTCTGAATGTTGAACAAGTAAAACGTGTGGGGCGTTGGTCCTCAAACTGTTATAAGAGGTATGTGCGGTTGCACATGTTGTGAAGCTGTAATGATGTACTCACGCTTCTTGTTTTTGTTTGGTTTTCAGTTACGCAAGCCTACGAGGCGGGGCGGACTGTGCAGTCGACCCGACACCGGGGGGCCAGCGGTCAGACATCACCGGCTGTGAAAAAGGAGGTGTGGGTCGTGGGCCACTCATACGTGAGGCGTGCCGCGGACGTATTCAAAGCAGGTGACATGATTCACGTGGCTGGGGAATACGGGTACAGTGTGTCCTTCTACGGAAAGGGCGGGCTCTGTATTGACCAGTTTCGATCATTTTTTGAGGGTTTGTTAGGGCGGACGAGGTCACCGCCGTCTGTAGTCATAGTACATCTTGGGGGCAATGATTTGGTGACCACTGGTAGACGACTTCTTCTTGAGGCGATGCTTTCCACGGTAAGTTGGTTGGCGAGAAGAGTTCCAGGGTGCACAATTGCATGGTCCCATATGATCCCACGGAAAGTGTGGCGGGGGGCTCTTTCGGTTTCTGCTCTGAATCATTCAGTAAGGAAGATTAATAATAAAGTGAGTAGATTGTTCCGTTCAAGTACACTGCATTCTATTTCGCATGGTTGTATTAAAGGGGACAGTATGTATCTGGGGGATGGTGTTCATTTGTCCCGGATGGGGAACGAGTTACTCATAGGAGACCTGATAGCGTGGCTAAAGACTTTATGACATGACCTCTAGGCAGGAGTGTTGTGGGGGGTCCGGATAGCCGGTCAACTATCCGGCCTGTGGCGGTAAGGTCATGATCGGTGAGCAGTAATTGGAAGATCCCTATGGGTGGGCGTCACCCATTACGGATGGGAGCGCTCGGGGGAGGTGGCCATTGGCCCCTCAACGGGGAGGTGGTCCCTTCTAAGGAAGGGCCGCCGAAAGGAAAGGAAAGGTGGTCAAGGCCCCTTCCTGGGTAGGAGGGGCTACAGCCCCCTCCTGGGGAATTTCCCGGGGCCAGGACATCTGCGACGGCAGATGTGGTAAGTTGTGTGGGGTTTGGGAGGGGGTCTACTCTACCTTCTAGATACCTCACACGAGTCCTCGGACGACCTTTAAATGGCGTCGAGTTTATTGGGCCCCCGTCAAGTCAAGGGAAATTGGTAGATGCACTTGAGGTACACCTCTGTGCGGTCGCCCCTCACAAGTGAGGGGGATATTTCTGGTTTAGGGATCTTGACACCGGTTACGACCTTGCCGTTGGCCCTTAAACGTTAGGATGTACAATTTCAAGTTAAATGTTTTGTAGGATGTTAGTTCGGCTAGGAGAACCTTTGTATTAGAGAATATGTGAAGGTTAGCCAAACATCGCAATGTGGAAATGAAATTGTACATAATATGAAACTGTTATTTTAATGTTTTAATTTTGTTTCATATTTTAATAAATACGGCCGGGAGGGTCACTCCCTCCCGTCTTCCAAAAGTTCAGAACCGTTTCCGGTTTCCCATCCTTGGGGATTGTGTTGAGAGGGGGTGGCGGGTATCTCAGCTATATGGAAAGGGGCGACCATTCGGTCCCCCCGAACGTATGGCGGAGTACCACGATCCCCCCGGGAAGCCATCTTGGGCGGGAGGCGAGGCTCGGCTGGTATGCCCGAAGCGGCGTAGCCGGGGCGCGCTTTTTCCCGCCCTGGAGTGGGCTGGCCTAGACACTGACGCGGCCGGCCACGCCCTTGAGGCAGGCAGGGGCGGGTTTACGCCCACCCTGAAGACGGATAAAAGGAGCAACAAGCCAAGAAAGCATCCTCTTGTTCCTGTGCTCTGAAGCTGCTCCTCCTCGCTGCACTTGAGCTCGAGACGGAACGAAGAGCCAATTTTGACCCACCCACCAGCCCCTGAGGACAGCAAGTGGTTTTTGAATAAAGTTTGATGTGGTAACGCTAATTCTTGCAGGTTGTGATGGTTATCGTGATAACTTTGAATATGCAATAAAGAATGGTCAATTGGGAGTATGTTTTTGCAAATAAAGTAATTCTGCATTAGTGTTGATCAGTAATCATGCTTTTAATAAGTTGTAATTGTTACTGTCTTTTAGTAATTTAGTCATTTAGTATTTTAGCTAGAATTGTCGTATTTATTTTGGTCGGGCGGTAAGGTCATGATCGGTGAGCAGTAATTGGAAGATCCCTATGGGTGGGCGTCACCCATTACGGATGGGAGCGCTCGGGGGAGGTGGCCATTGGCCCCTCAATGGGGAGGCGGTCCCTTCTAAGGAAGGGCCGCCGAAAGGAAAGGAAAGGCGGTCAAGGCCCCTTCCTGGGTAGGAGGGGCTACAGCCCCCTCCTGGGGAATTTCCCGGGGCCAGGACATCTGCGACGGCAGATGTGGTAAGTTGTGTGGGGTTTGGGAGGGGGTCTACGCTACCTTCTAGATACCTCACACGAGTCCTCGGACGACCTTTAAATGGCGTCGAGTTTATTGGGCCCCCGTCAAGTCAAGGGAAATTGGTAGATGCACTTGAGGTACACCTCTGTGCGGTCGCCCCTCACAAGTGAGGGGGATATTTCTGGTTTAGGGATCTTGACACCGGTTACGACCTTGCCGTTGGCCCTTAAACGTTAGGATGTACAATTTCAAGTTAAATGTTTTGTAGGATGTTAGTTCGGCTAGGAGAACCTTTGTATTAGAGAATATGTTAAGGTTAGCCAAACATCGCAATGTGGAAATGAAATTGTACATAATATGAAACTGTTATTTTAATGTTTTAATTTTGTTTCATATTTTAATAAATACGGCCGGGAGGGTCACTCCCTCCCGTCTTCCAAAAGTTCAGAACCGTTTCCGGTTTCCCATCCTTGGGGATTGTGTTGAGAGGGGGTGGCGGGTATCTCAGCTATATGGAATTTCAATGGTTTTATGCGAGTAAAATAAGGTTTTGTAAATGCAAATTCCTAACTATATATGTTCTATAACCAATGGTTTTTTCATTGAATTTTCAAGGTTTTGTAAATGCAAATTCCTAACTATATATGGACTATAACCTATGGTTTTTTCTGTGAATTTCATTGGTTTTTTAAAAGCTAACATCTGTAGCTGTAAAATGTATTCTTCTTTAAAACCCAAAATTTATTTTAGATGTTTATTGATAATTTTTTTTAAAATATTTTTTTTCTTCGCTTCCGGTAAGCGAACCGGGAAGCTTTCCGTTAGCTCATCTTGATGCCGCGATCTAGTACGCGAACCGGTAAACGTTGCGTTAGCGGAACTGTGACGCATCGCGGAAGCGCGACGTATCACGTTGTCGTGTAATGCGTCTTATGACGCGCCGCGTTAGCGCTCCCGAAAGTGCTCCGGACCGCGAACCGGAAACGATGCGGGACGCGGCGCGCACCGCGTAACGTAAGCGGAACAGGTCATGTGACTTGTTTATCAAACTTTTCATTGGTTCATTTCACTTTTGGTTTCCAAATGATGTATGACTAGGTCATGTGACCTAAAAATAACACTTTTCATTGGTTCAGAACTTTTGCTTTTCCCAAATCATGTAAACCCCTCCTTCTTTCCTCACTCTGACTTTCATCTTGGTGAGAGAAAGACCATTTTCCAATTTGATGGCAATGGCTTCTATCCTTGCTTCAGCTGGTGGACCCCCACCACCACCTCAACCTCCTCATGACAAGAGAGGACCACGATCACAATTCATTTCCAACAGAGAGGAGGAAGAGGAGGACTTAGAAGAAGAGGACACTGATGAACCTGAATTTATTCAGGAGTTGCCCCGTGTTTCCCAAAGGAAAACAAGTTTTATATGGCAGTTTTTCTCAATTCCTCGAGGGGAGAAGAAGGTTAATGCCAAATATGCCACCTGCCTAATTTGCAAAAAAAGATTATCTCGAGGCACAGACAAAAAGTATAGTATGGGCAACTATACTATGCATCGCCATATGGTCAGGTGGCACCCATTAAATTACAGCCGGGCAGAGTTAAGGGACCTTCAAGATAATCCCCCGACAACTCCTGTGGCCAGATCAACATCAAATATATCTTTGACTGCAAGAGAGGCACAGGAAACTGTGCCAAACATACAGCCAAACTTCAAGCACATGAAGTGTACGTGCATACATTGTGGTGCTATGCTCTCATGTGGCAACATGAGCGTGAACTTAATCAACTTGGTGTTTGAAAACCATAACTGCCCTAACCCACCCAAGCAGTAATTTTTTTTTTGCTCCTGTTGAGCCCTTTTCAATGCCTGTTTTTTTGTTGTTTCCCCTCCATGAAAAACACAAAAAAAGCATAAAACTGTTCTAAAAATACAAAAAAAACAAAAAATGTTCAGAAAAAAATAAATAAATAAATAAAACAACAAAAACATTAAAAAAAAGTTCTTTTCAGAACTACCTCCCCTTTCAAATAAAATTGCTAGAATGTTTAGCACTCTGGCAAGCTCTATTTCTTTTGGTTCGCTTTCCAGTTCGCTGCCCGGTTCGCGAACTTGAAGCGAACCAAAAAAATATTTTTTTAAAAAAAAGAAGAGTTAGTATAAGGGAAGTAAACAGAGAGTAATGTAAAAAGAAGGACAGCTATAGGGAGTAAACCAGAGATACTGTTTAATAGATCTATTTATTAATTCAGGATGACGATAAGGTGTGATGTCTCCTGAGGTTTGTTTAAGGTGAGACCTACTCAGGGTTACAGAACAATTTTACACTTGTTGAAGAATACAGAGCAGATAAAGCATGTGAAGGCCTACCAATGAAGTAAATCATGTCCTCTTATTACATCATTCATGACATGGTCAGTGACATCATCAGCAGTGCATTGCGGGTAAAAAGAGTAGAAAACATTTACCTTATAATTCTTGTTACCTTTTTTAAATATTTTTTCATACTTTCAATCTGTAAAAGAGAGAACAAACATTTCCAAAAATATTACAACATGTATTTAAAAATTAGAAAAGAAAAGGGAAAAGGTTCAAGAAGAAACAGTTTTTCAACAACTTTGACATTTACAGAAGCCTCTGCTTCTCTACGTCCCCTACACAATCCTAAAGATATATATTTTAAACAAACAGTATCTTCATGCTGATGAACTGAGACCTATTTTGGAACATGGTACTTCTTTTGCACTGCTGATGTCTCACAATAGTGATGCAATAGCAGCGCAAAAAAGATGTAAATCCATCATAAAATTGTGTCTAATATTTTAAATGATTGTTTCAGGATGCAAATAAGATGTGTGCTTTCAAGAGCTTTCTTTGAGGTGAGGCCTATTCCTTTTTTTAAAAAAAACAGTACCCAGAAGTACAGCACTGTAAGCATTAAAATTGACACTTACAGAAGGCTCAGTTTCTCCATATCTACCTCACATTTCTAAATGTATATCATAAGTACAAAAAGCAGAACATTAATTATACATGTTAAATGGTTTATTTTTGCTGTTCTCAGAATGTATCAAATTTCACTTAAATCAGTGACTTGAAGATATTCATCATGTAACAGCGGGGAAAAAAAAACACAATCAAAATGATTGTGTTTAAAAAACCCATACAACCTAAGAAATCTGAATTCAAAACTCCTTAAAATTAACTTACTTTCAATGACGTCAAAGGATGTCCTATGAACAGCGTCCACTCTGTTGTGCTATAAATATTTTCAGCCCGCCACTTTCTGAAAGAAAACCTCCATCGATTCGAAAAATATGTTACATACAAGAAAAGACTTCTCTCATTCTATCACATGTTTCCACTAGGCCAAATCATGTTGCCACGATTCGCAACTCTTGTAATTCTTCCAATCAAATCCCGACATTTTCTATTTTCGCAACTTTCAAAAAGAATACATTTAAGAATATTTTCACAATCCTGGACTACTAATATCTTACCCTTCTTTGTCACTCATGTTCTCCTTTTCCTATGACACTGATACTGCTTACTATGAAGCAGACTTACTTGCATCAGGTTTATATAGTTGGATTTTTAAATTGACATTATAATTAAAAGGTTTGGACCAATAATCTAGACAGCATTGCAGACTTACATTCCCTCTACTTCATGAACCTTTTGCAATTCTTCACAGGAAATCCCGAGATTCTTTCATTAAAATTTTGGTTTTAAAAACACCAGGTAAGAATTTTTAAGGTCAAACGGCAATTTTGTTTTGAAAGTTACAACGGAATCATTGCAGAATGACCAGCCGTTTCGAGACTTTAAATAAGCTGTATAATGTCCTGATGTTGTTGAAGGACCATCGTGATAGATAATTGCTACAGTTACAAAAGTCCTTCCTGATATTGAAAGCTGAGAAGCCACAAATTTTTTTATTAAAGTTGACAATTTTGATCCATCAGGCCTACATCGTTGGATCATTAAAATGACATACTGTCCATATCTACGTATAAATAATGTTGACATCATTTCAGATTTACATTGGCTACACTCCATGTTGTGATCCGCTGCATTTACTAGCTTATTAAAGGAGACTGATTTACTGTCTGGCAAAGTTAAATATATAAATCTTTCTGAGTCTACACTAGTAGTACTTGATACCCTACAATTCTCGCAGTCATGCTGCCATTGATAAGAAAGCCCAAACAGGTGATCTACATCTACACCCTCATCTTGCAATACATCAAGCATATACATTAAAAACTCCTGACAATCTTGCTGATTATTTTCAGAGAAGTCTGTTTGACCTGAACATTCATCTAACAGATAACGAACTTCAGACACACTTTCTACTTTTGTTCGATCAGTGCTACATTTCTCGAAAACAGAATTCAACAAACAGCATAAAATTTGTTCTGAATTCAACAGAATCTGTTCTTTTAAACTCTCTAGTGAAAAGAGAACATTAACCACTACATTTGCATAGCAGTTGACACCAGAACTGTTTTCAAATTGAAAACCGACAACATCTTCAACAGAATCCACTTTCTTTCTGCTAACAATTTTCGGTTCATTGACTTTTAGTCTTTTTGCAACAACCTCCCTTCTATTACTGATATTTCTACGTTTCCGGCCTACCACACGTTTCTCAAACAAAGGATATTGAGGCAAATGTGGCGCATACTCTCTTCTTAACCTATTGTATTCCTTAACACAATCTAGATCCGCACAAATGTTTGTGACATCACAGTCAATCAAGTACAATCCTGATAAAGTTCTAACTCGTGACAATGCCACATATGCCATACCCTCCTTGAACACAGAACTGCCAATATTCACCAATGCACTGTCTACACTTAAACCTTGCGATTTATGGATTGTTACCGCATATGCCAAGCAAACAGGAAACTGTTTACGGCGAACATATAAGTCTTTAACAAGCAAAAACCTAGCAGAACAACGACCAATTAGCTGTACTTCCTCAATGCCATCAAATTTAATTTTTAAAAATTCTATTCCATCTCTATTTCTGTACTTCTCAAAATCAACAACATTACCCATTGATCCATTTACCAGACCTCTTTCAACATGTAAATTCCTTCTCAAAATGATTCGGCAATTTAAACACACATTCAAAGTATTTTCAAAACCCGCTGTTTTAGATATAGTCTTCTCTAATGAATCCAATTTTGATTTCAAATTCTCTGACAAAATAATTGTTGATCCCATATGCTCTATTTTGTCAATAGCTTCAAGTTTCACAATCTCTTGCTTTTCTAAATTCAACATTTTGTTGTTGAAGATGGCACATTCTGCAAGAGTTGGCATCAAACATATTCCGGATTTCTTCTCAGTAATTTTCTGAAAAATATTCTCAGCCACAATCTCTTGTTCGGGATATAAATTTGAAAGTAATCGTGCATTTAAAGCTTCTTTTCCATGCTCGGTCACTTTTCCAATTCTAATATCTTGTAGAATATTCTTGTAATCTTCATCTTTTGCAGGACGCATATTTTCATGCAGTTCAGCATAATTGAAGTTTAACCATATATTGACGTTGCCAATGCTCCCTAGGCACTTCCTGGTATCTTCATGCGTGAGTATTTTGAACACAGGTTGTCCTTTTACTGGTGTCAGCTGCAGAAGATCTCAGAAAACAATGATGTGTTTGCCACCAAATAACACATCATATTCAGTTTTAAGTACTTCTTGCATTCTCAAATGCACAAAGGCAAGCATGACATTGGAAACCATGCTTACTTCGTCAATGATAAGTAGTTTCATTTTCCTCAAGACTCTTGAAACTTCACAGCAAGCATCCCCAGATAACTTGTGGTATTGTAATTTGTTGTCATGCTCCACCTGCAGCATCAGTAGACGATGCAAAGTAATACCTTTAATGTTATGTGCTGCAAGTCCAGTAGGAGCGGTGACAACACAAGACAGCGATGACTCAGTCCTTTCCTGCAGATAGCATGAAATTGCTTTAATGAGGAAACTTTTTCCAGTTCCCGCTTCTCCACTCACATACAGTCGGACAGGCTTCAACGATGTACATGAGCACTCTTTCTTCTCATGACTTAATCCATGCTCAATTTGCTTGGTAACTTCATCATATATTTTCCTCTGCTCAACGTTGAGTTGTTTTTCCAAGTCTTCTAAGTTAACTGAATCCTCCTGAGCATGTGCCATGGCTCTTTCCACTTCATTCATAGCAGTGGCAGCTTCATTTTCGATAATAGGTCCTCCAAGTGGATCTTGACTCAATGAAACAGAACTCTGACTGTCCTGAGAACTGTCTCTGGCAATCTCGGCTGCAATCGTTGCTTCCTGCTCAATTTCCAAAGTTAGCATTTCTTGATATTTGGGAAAAGCAGGACATTCTATGGTATCCTTAGCAGCAGTGAAAGAGTCTTCGTAACAGAGGAAATCTCCAAGCAGTTCCACTTCTGCACGCCAAGGCTTGAAAAGTTGCAAAAGTGCTAAATAGAAAAACTCCTTTTTTTCTGGAGATTCGCCACTCAATTTTCGATGGTTTACTAATTGGCATTTTCTTTGCTTGACCAGGCATCCCTCACTTCCAATTACAGCATACACTCCTTTCTCAATATCTTCTTTGATGTTCCTCTTGAATATATAATTTTGTAGAACCTCATATAGACAAACATTCTCAAGGTGACTGCTTCGATTTGGATAATATGTATCCAACATGTTGGTCTTCAAAATGTCGGTACTGTTTGGTTCCTTTTCTGCCAAATATTCAATTTCCCGGACAGGTTTTAGAACCCGATTTCGCGTTGCAGCAAGACCAAGACTCACCCAAACAATACTCCTGGATTTGGCATAGAGACTTGCTGAAGACAATCGATCTGAACATTCGTAAGCTCCGATTTCTCGATGCGACAACATCTTCAGACTGAAACTGTACAACTTCTTGCTGAGGCTCTTTTCATGGGAAATGTCCTCCCACATATCCTTCAGTTCTGTCTTTTCTTTTTTGGTGATGTAAGATGTCACATACCGAGCCACAGCCATACAGTTGTCACCCACAAACTGTATATCCATGTTAGCATTCCACATGGACAAAATCACTGGGTTGTAGTCGTTGATGTACTTGTACTTCCTTTTCAAATTGTATGTATTTTTGGGTGATTTCCTCGTCACATTATGTTGCAGTGAAGACATCAAGCTGTTCACTTTTCCTTTAGAAATCACCGGTCGTGGAAAGTTGAAACGACATTTGGTGTAGAACTTGTCCTTGTTTCTGAATTTACGACGACAGTACTTTCCACAACGATGGCTTTGGAAACGTAGAACTTGTTCTCTTAGGCTTTTCTTCTCCGTTGCGTTTGGAACAGCACACGTAGAATACTGTTCTATGAAATTCATCACTAAGTCATCCGGATCTGTTCCAAATTTAGGTGCATCCTTGATCCACAACAACATATGTATATGAGGAGCACCTCTTGCTTGGTACTCCTTTCTCCAGAAGAAATCCAACACCTCTCCAAGAGGTGGATTCTTCTTATTTGTGATGAAAGACATCATAGCTTCAAATCTATGATTGAAGTACCTGCATACATTCACAGGATCCAAAGAACACAGTTCTCCAGGTGTCTTGAATTCAATGTTTTCAATATTTCCATTTGCCTCTCGTAGAAATTCAAGTAAGTCTTCCCAGCCATACTCGGCACAGCTCAGAGTGAGGAACCATGTCGGAGTTCCTAAGTTCCTCAGCATACATTTTAAATCACCATGACAACGGTACCAGTACTCATTAGTACCACGCTGACACGCCATGAAATTAATTAAGTGAGAATCCAAAATACTGTCTTGGACATTGACTTTATGCATAAAGTCCCTTGCCGAGATATTTCGCATCTGTATACCACTTTTTAAGATGTGGTTCACTGCATATGACAGTCCAGACAGATCGCTTTCAAACAGGAGATGAAACAAATAGGGAATGCATTGACGAAACCTAGGATCTTCTGCATACAATCGTAAAGTCCGGTATTCAGACGCAGGAATTTGATGAGATCGCTCATCATATCTTCCTCCTCGACCTGTGGGAAATAGCTGTGGGAAACACCGAGCTTCCAAACTTTCCTCCCAAACACTAATGGGACTCCCTTTGGCTTGTTTCATTTGAAACAACTCAATAGCATTCCCCATGACTTCCTTGGAATGCAAAGGATGAACACGATATTGTTCATATATTTCTTCACTTTTAGAGGCCTCTACTTTCTCAATTTGGCCAGCACACAAATCGCTATCCTCTTCATCACTTACTTCCTCTTCTGCAACATATACATTCTTATAGTACTTATTATTTTTCTTCAAATACACTGTTGCCTTTTTGACTTTCCTAACATCCACTAAATCTTGCCATATTTTCTTATTCTTTGTCGGAACCCCATTAACCAAGATAACCAGAGGTTCCTCTTCCACTTTTTCTATTCCAATTGTGTTAATGTTTTTGTTCAAATCTAGAGGCAAATAAACAACTCTTCCCTTTAATCCTCTCTGTAAATCTGCTGGAGGCAACTTCCCTGTCTTTGGCTCCATTCTTACAATAGCCTGAAAGGGATGGATACTTTGAATCAAAATAGATTCATAAGTATTTAAATCCTTCAATTCAGAAGGAATCTCAACCAATTCCAGATTATTATGAACTGCCCTAGCAGGCATCTGGTTTTGGTTTAATTTATTACAACAATAAGTACACACACGTTGATCCGATCCCAAATCAAAATAATTTTCTACCATCAAGTATGTGGCAAAATCCTTCCATTCACTATTATTTTCCCTTTCACTTTTTGCATATAAATCCACTACCTTAGTCTGATTCTTATAATAAGTGCGTCGACAACATACACAAGTGAAATTAGGCCTCTCACTTGATTTCATCTGAAACGTGGCAATTTCCTTCTGAAAATTATCTGTACTGGAAACCTGTACATTATCTTCAACATTACCCTCTACTTCAGGGTCAATTTGAACATTCTCATCTTTACTACTAAAGTAACAAAACTCAATTTCTTCACAAATATTCTTCACATCTATTTCAGAACCATGCAAAAGAGCAGCACATAATTGTTTAAGCATAATTGCTGGACTCTTAGCATAATACAACATTCTCACTAATTTTCTCACTTTATTATGATGCACTGCTAGCATCCTGAAATGATGAAAAACACTCTGGCATACTCTCCTGGAAAGACAAGCCAGTGAATGACCACGCAAACCTGTCATTTGTCTCACTCTGCAAGGATCTAAATCTTGCAACAACTTCATTTTCTGCTTCAAACTTTTCTTATTAAATGTCCGTATAAAATCACAAAGCAAATTGATGGAAACCTGTCGCACACTGCAAATAGAACTACACTTCCAAATGTACACAGGACCCTTAGGACGTCTTCCTAAAACCTCATCACTTAGCACCTCTTCTGTCTCTGTTGTCACAAGTTTTTCTTTTTCAACTGGACAACCATCCTTCACTTCATAAGCTCGACCACTGGTGTCAACTGCAAACACCAAATCATTATCCTGAAAATAACTCTCCTCATTAAAAAATGCCTCAGAACTTGAACTATGCATCCATTCTCCGGAAAAAACTTCACAAAAGTTACTATGATTTACTACTCTCTTCCATCTACTGTTTGTTTTGAAATCAGAAATTACCTTGCTTAGTTTCCTAATTCTATTGATTACCAAAATAAACAACTTTCGCTTAATTTCAAAAGCATGATCAATAATTTTCTCTACATTTTTCTTCTTCTTATAAAATGCCGCTTTCTGTTGGCCTTTCTTAATATTTTTTAATAAATTAACTATTATCCTGTTACGGAACATTCGTTTTCGAATGTCCCTAAACTGTTGTTTCCTTCTACTATCATGCACAGAGTTATCTCTTCCTCTACCAGTAACATTTTTGATGGGTCTTTCCTTTCCATTTAAATTGCTCTTCTTTTTGTGAACTGAAACATTTTTGCGATAAATACTTTTTTTACTAAAAATATTTCTTAAGAATGATTTTGTGCTCTTACCCGGAGCTTTCTTGGTGTTTTCATAAGTATTTGGGGAAGAGGACTGCTGCAATAAAAGATCATCCTGCTGTCTTTGACGTTTTCTAGCCTTTCTAATTCTATTTTTCGTAGGCATTTTTCAAAATATGAAAAGATCTGCAGTTGAATCTGTGGAAAAATATAATAAAAAATGTTATTAACCACTATTACCAAACAGTAAATGAATAACAGTCATCAAAAACTTAATGCCCTACTTAATATTTAACATAGCAAATCTTTTGCACCAGCACTGCATCACAAAAATGACACACAGTGGTACAAAACAGGCATACAACAATCATAAATCTCTCCCTAATATTTTAAATGATTAATTCAGGATGACGATAAGGTGTGGCCTATCTAAAGGTTTGTTTAGGCCCAGATCTTTGGACTGGGGTGAATGTATGTCATTGATCCTCATTCAGTCCATCGCCTGTTTTGTTTATTTGAGGTGAGGGCAACACATGGTTGCAGATAAGATTTTCACTGAAGAAAACAAAGGAGATAATACATGTGAAGGCCTACCAATGAAGTAAGTCATTATTTGAAATCAATTACATTTCTGGATATGTACTGCTAAAGCTTCATACGTTGTTTTGGGTCATATTTATAAGGCATATGAGTGTGTATGATGTTATTTTTCCTTTTTAAATGGAAAGCGTTCTTCATGGTGCAAGTTTCTTGTAAATACGCTCCCACCTGCGAAAAGGAACTTTGCGATGCGAAGCTGATTGGCTCCCCGGTGTCTGTCAACATTCTAAACAGTCCGGAGCGGCCGCCATCCTATCTCTCGGTAGGATCGAGAGAGAAGAAGAGGTGAAAAACGAAGGGGGAATTTAATGAAAGGGGGCAAGGTATACCCCTCTTGACCCCCTAGGAATGTTGTTGGGGTTTTTAAAGGGTCCCGTGGGGAAAATAAAAAAAATATATTTTTCACGGTATAAGCGCTTCCCGAACACCGAACTGGGCCGCAAACTGCTGGCGAAACGGGAATTCGCCATTTTGTGCTTCGTTTTAATTAAATTACTAGGTATAAGGGGGTGCGGGAGACCATTTTGTGCTTCGTTTTAATTAAATTACTAGGTATAAGGGGGTGCGGGAGACGTATCCTAATCCCTTATATTTTCTGAGGGTGGCTGAGGAGGCTCATATATGTTGATACATGTGTTCCAGCGGCTGTGCGTGAGCTTTTTTTTTTTTTGCTGCGTGACGTCTGTTAACGTTCGATTCGAAGGAAATCAGGAAGTGTTGACCACCAATTTGTCAGTGCGATAAAATATTTTGTTATAAATGAATCCTTATTGATAAACATTGTCTGCACCATCTTGCCTTTTTTACAATGCCACAATTTTGTCGTGCACGGCAGCCATTTTACATGCCAGGCCGGTCCCAGGCTATCACCTAGCCCTGCGGATGTAGTTTATGGCCCTAGCTGTAGAGAATCCAGACATGCCAACCCTCCCGATTCAGGCGTGAGACTACTGATTTCAGTGCTACTCTCCCGCCTCCCGATTCCTGCAAACAAAAACCCGGGGGCATATTACCAACAACTAGCGATAACTTGTTTAGAGACAAAAATTATCGCCGCACATCGGCGATTTTTATCGCAGATAAACCTTGCTATTAGCAAGGTTTATCGCAAATGCGATAAAAAACGGCCGCAATGCATGAATATCGCTGAAAAGTCAGCGATATTCATGCATTATCCAGCAAATGCTCTTAGCCATGTTATCCACCTCCCATTGGATAACATGGCTAAGAACTGCTCGCAAATGCGATAAAAAACGGCCGCAATGCATCAATATCGCTGAAAAGTCAGCGATATTCATGCATTATCCAGCAAATGCTCTTAGCCATGTTATTCACCTCCCATTGGATAACATGGCTAAGAACTGCTCAGGGCCCCATGAGGAACGCTTTCCATTTAAAAAGGAAAAAATAACATCATAGAAAAGAATCGTTTTTAAACACAACATATAAATCAATTGTATACCTGCATTCAAGAGGAAATGACTGAAAATGTCCTTGAGACACATGAAAGCGTTTTCTGGAATGCCCTAGCACCATTTTTTGGACATTATTAACATGGCTATGTAACTCCCATAATCAAAATCTAAATTTGCCAAGCGCAGGTGGGAGCGTATTTACAAGACACTTGCCCCATGAGGAATGCTTTCCATTTAAAAAGGAAAAAATAACATCAAAGACACTCAAATGCCTTATAAATATGACCCAAAACAACCTATGAAGCTCTAGCAGTACATATCCAGAAATGTAATTGATTTCAAAAATGGTTTTTAAAAACAACATATCTGTTTCAGCTTACATAAGAGAACATGGAATGGGCTTCATATACAACAATAACTTGTGTTACTGCATGCCAGAATGCTACACCGAATATGCAATTACAATTTCTCAAAGTAACAAAATCTATTTTTATATCACTACAGACAAAGCCACAGTTTAAAAACACAGCTTTCTTCATCATTTTCTCCTTAGCAAGGTTTATCGCAAATGCGATAAAAAACGGCCGCAATGCATGAATATCGCTGAAAAGTCAGCGATATTCATGCATTATCCAGCAAATGCTCTTAGCCATGTTATCCACCTCCCATTGGATAACATGGTTAAGAACTGCTCGCAAATGCGAAAAAAACGGCCGCAATGCATGAATATCGCTGAAAAGTCAGCGATATTCATGCATTTTCCAGCAAATGCTCTTAGCCATGTTATCCACCTCCCATTAAATAACATGGCTAAGAACTGCTCAGGGCCCCATGAAGAACGCTTTCCATTTAAAAAGGAAAAAATAACATCATAGAAAAGAATCGTTTTTAAACACAGCATATAAATCAATTGTATACCTGCATTCAAGAGGAAATGACTGAAAATGTCCTTGAGACACATGAAAGCATTTTCTGGAATGCCCTAGCACCATTTTTTCGACATTATTAACATGGCTATGTAACTCCCATAATCAAAATCTAAATTTGCCAAGCGCAGGTGGGAGCGTATTTACAAGACACTTGCCCCATGAGGAATGCTTTCCATTTAAAAAGGAAAAAATAACATCAAAGACACTCAAATGCCTTATAAATATGACCCAAAACAACCTATGAAGCTCTAGCAGTACATATCCAGAAATGTAATTGATTTCAAAAATGGTTTTTATAAACAACATATCTGTTTCAGCTTACATAAGAGACCATGGAATGGGCTTCATATACAACAATAACTTGTGTTACTGCATTCCAGAATGCTACACCAAATATGCAATTACAATTTCTCAAAGTAACAAAATCTATTTCTATATTACTACAGACAAAGCCACAGTTTAAAAACACAGCTTTCTTCATCATTTTCTCCTTAATTCATACTATTCTCTATCTAAAATAAATAAATCTTTTCTCACCTTAGCAAATACTTTTTGAGTTTTGAAAACAGTCTCAGAAATACACCAAATTGTCTTCAGCAGAAGAAAAAGGATGCACTCCAGAGTCTGCAGCTATTGAAAGCACAGAAATACAGATATTCATTTCACATATCTCTCATATTAGCCAATCATAACTCTTCCCTCACTTTTTTCAAATCAAAACCCTTCCCCCCTCTGCCCTCTCTGCCTTTTTTCCATAGCAACGACCTCCTGGAAGACCTCTCATGTTTGCAAATTCACACAACAATGTTTCAATTGAACTCTGAACTCTCAGTGCACCTGCGTATCCAGTGCAATCTTTCATTAAAAGTTTCTTCCTTGACCATTCAAATTACATCTTTCAAAGAACACATCCATGCACCCTAACTTTCTGTTTTCAGAAATGGAAATGCACCAATCACTGCTAATGAATCATTAGCATTGGAAATCCACAGTTTTTTTCTTTACAAACTCCTACTGTTTCAACTGCCCTTTCATTACCACACTTCATCTGACTGCAGCCCAACCTTCTCCCACCATGTTTAAGGTCTGGATTGTTGGACATAGTTACATCCACTGGGCTCAAAGGTATGCTGAGAACAGAAATTTACACAACCTCAATTTACAAGATGTGGAAATTAAGTGGTTGGGCCAAAGAGGATTAAAATGTCACCAATTGATACCATTGGTGAAAACCTTTATGCATTTGCCAAAACCTGACCTGTTAATAGTGCACTGTGGAGGTAATGATTTGGGCACTTTGACAGGGGTAGGTCTGGAAATGCTTTTAAAGGACACCTTTGAGCAATTAATGGCACTTTTTCCTCAAACTGCCTTGGTATATTCCAATATATGCCAAAGACAGAAATGGAGGTGGTCCAACCAATTTTCTCCACAAATTGAGAAAGCGAGGAAGCATGTAAACAAATCTGTTTCAGCTTTCATGAGAGACCATGGAATGGGCTCCCTGTACAACAATAACTTGCGTTACTACATGCAAGATATCTACAGAGGAGATGGAGTTCACTTCTCAGATGAGGGCAACAGAATTTTCATTCTGAATTTAAGACTGTGCATTGGTACCTACTTATAAGTACCTAAATGTACCATAAACCCAAAAGCTCTTCTCAGAGCTACCCTTCATCTGATCACTCACAATTATTATTTTTTTCTAACTTTTTTCACTAATTTTCCACAAAATACGCTCCCCGGGGCGCTACCCGGTTCGCTAACCGAAAGATAACCTCGCGGAATTTTTTTTAAAAATGTTTTTTTTCCGCACATATAAGCCTCCTCAGCCACCCTCAGAAAACCTAGGGGGTCAAGATAAGTCTACCATGACCCCTTCTACCCATTCTAAACATTATTTGCCCTCCATCTTGTATCTTAAAGCGACCGAAACACAAAATGGTGGACTCCCGTGACGCTTAAGGTTCGCTAACCGGGCCGCTTTCCAGAAAGCGGTCCTAAAAAAAGGTGGGAAAGTAATTTACAGAAAAACGACTAGAGACACTCTCACCAAATATAGATTAGCTCATACTACATAACAATCCCTTTCATTCTCACAAATTTGATTGAAATTTCATTTAACCATTTAGCCTGTAGACCTATCTAAATACCCTGAGGTAAATTACTTCACAAAACACATCTAAAGTATTGGAATTGACAACCAATGAAAATTTTACTTTCATTTTCAATTTTTATTACCTGACATTTGATTGGTTATATACCTGAATATATATAAAGGAAGAGAAGGAAACACAGCCATTTTCACTGCTACTTCCTGAACTACATTTCAAGAGCCTTTTCACCTCCCTGTAAAGTAAATTGATAATTTGTAAGTGGCACTTTAAATTAATTTGTAAAAACGTTTTTTGATAATTATTTACTGTCCCCCTGCTATAGTTATAGATACAGATAAGCTCCTCTGTTATATTTATTGATTGACTTACACTTCTCTGCTATAATTATGAATTTACTTACTTTAACTTCACTGTTAAAAAAACAGAACTACATGTCTGAACTTAAACCCAACAGTGCCCTAACTCTTCTAATATAATTATTTTTTTATGCAATTTACAGCAAAAAAATGGAAGGGGAGCACGAAAAAATCAATGTTTCCTTCGACATTACAACAGAAGATATTTTAACTGAAGAAAATTTGGATGAAGATTTTATGGATGAATATTTTGATGAACAATTTATTGAAAGCTTACAAGACATAGAAACATGCATGTTTGACGAGATTCCAGATGATGTAATGCTGGAAGTTTTAATGAACTATGAAAATTCTGACCCATAAATTTTTTTTTAATCAAAATAAATAAATAAATTAAAAAAAAAAACGAACAAAAACAACAAATAATTAACATACAGTATTAGAAAAGTCTATCATTCTTTTATCCTTATAGTACGCTGCCCAGAACGCTTTCCGGTTCGCGAACTTGGCGCTTACCACGCAAAAAAAAAAAAAATTTTTTTTTTTGACCCTCCTAGGCCCTTTTAAAACCTCCACATAAAACCTAGGGGGTCAACGAGGATCTACTATGCCCCCTTATGGTAATTTCCCCCTTTGTTTTGGCCTCCTCTTGTCTCTCGATCCTACCGAGAGACAAGATGGCGTCCGCTCCGGACTGTTTAGAATGTTGACAGACACCGGAGGGCCAATCAGCTTCGCATCGCAAAGTTCCGATACGCGAAAAGTTCGCTAACCGGATCGCTGCCCGGAGCGCTGTTACAGATATATATCTTGATTTAAACGTTAATTTCTCAAAATCCACTGAAGCACATATATTGAGACCTAGCAAAGGCACATCGGGCTAACAGTCCCTACAATTTTGCCAAGTTTCGTGGAAATCCATTCAGCCGTTCGGGCTAAAAGTGAGTCCAACCGCCCTATGGAAATTAACATGGGAAAAACGCGTTTTGGGACCCCCCTTTTTTCTCGGCCCCCCCTTGACGAACCCCCCCCAAATTTCCAGGAGCTGCTCAGAAACAAAATGTGCCATTTTCCTGAAAATTTCAGCCGATTCCGTGCACAAACGCCAAAGTTATTAGACATAGAATTTTCAGAAATCCCATAGGGAAAAAATCCTAACTATATATACCTACTGGCGACCGCCAGTAGGTAATATATATGTATATATATATATATATATTTTCCTCACAAAGCAGTAAGAATTAGTTTACTTCCCAAATTAAGAGGCACACGCAGGGTGATGATATAAAGCTGGAAATGCTTTATTTGGTGCTTTTGTTCCCTCTCCCCTCCTTCTCGACATCCCCTCCTTCTCGACAGACGTGTTTCACCTCACAGCTTTTTCAATGTCGATTACCCTTGTGAATTACAACCATTTTAAACCCACCCTTCCTCTCCATAGTAATGGAAACAAACAAAGGACATAATTCATACCATCCAGACATCAATGTGGTGGCGGCCATCTTATAGTGGGTTATAAATGCAATAAAATCATATAATATCTATCAAAGTGCAAGTGCTCTAAAACAAAATTCAATGATCAATGCAACTTAAAAATTCATTCACATGATAAATAAATTCATGTAAGCACAGGTGTCCTAATTATGTTATGAAAACTTATTTTTTTCAAGTGTAACCTGTGATGTTATTCACTAGTTCTGCAGACAACATATATGACATCGCACTGGAGTTCAACACAATTTTAGTAGAACAATATCCCACAATGTCCATATGTATTTCAGCCTGCTGAAATCACAAAATTGAGCCCTGGATGGGAAATTAATCCTCAAATATACATGAATATATGGCCAATAAAACCTATCACTTTGTATCATTTCTAATTTGACATAAGAAACTTAGTCTCAGTGATAGCCCCATCAGGCATTGCTATACGAAACAAAGAAAAGAATCAGGCATTATATATGCAAACACGTTTCTATCTTTTACACCACATTATTCTGTTTCATAGGTGTAGATTCATAGCTGTGCAAATCACCATGTCACATTTATAAGAGTTAGTCCAGATGAGTCCAAAGCTCTTCATCATTGTTGAGTCCAGCCGGGCTCATGCTTTGGAGTTCTATTATGTACCGGGACTCTGTGGCTCTAAGTTTTTTCAGTCTGTCGCCCCCTCTCTCATGTTTTTCTACCCCGTCAATGCAATAAAATTGCAACAGATCCCTGTTGCTTTGATGGTACTGTTCAAAATGTCTCGCGACAGGGTAGGTGGGGTCTTTGTTGGAGATAGCGCGAATGTGCTCCAATATGCGCTTTTTGGTAGGATTTTTCGTACTACCGATATATATCTTTTTACAGGGACAGACAAGGCAATATACTGTACATTCAGAATTGCAATTGTAAAACTTATTAATAGTCCTAGTTGGTCTAGAGTCCCCTGGACTACTCTCAAAGGTTGTGACTTTTTTGCTAAATTTACAGGCCTTGCATTTATTACAAGGAAAGAAACCATTAATACCTAGTTTGTTTTTGGTGGTTGTAGATTTAGCAAAATGGCTGTGTATAAGATGGTTGCCTATTGATAAACATCTTTTGTATGTTATAGCGGGGCGATCAGGGATGTGCTTTTTCAGGATACTGTCTGTTTGGAGAATGTGTCAGTTCTTTTTAAAGATCTGGACAATTTGTGCCGATTTCTCATTGTATGTAGTGATCATACGTACAGTATTATCTTCAGTGTCTTTAGGTTTAGAAGATAGTAAGGTTTTCCTATCTATTTGTTGTACTTTGAGTTCGGCAGTTGTCAGATGTCCTTTCTTGTAGCCCCTATCTTTGAAGCGTGTTAGTGCTTGTTTTTTGGCACTGTCATAGCTCTTATCAGTCGAACAATTGCGTTTAAGCCGTAATAGTTCGCCGTATGGTATACTTTTGATAAGGCTAATAGGATGATGACTATTGGCGTGCAAAATTGCATTGCCCGCCGTAGGTTTCCTGAAAAGACGGGTGGCCAGGACATTATTCTCAATAAAGACTTGTAGGTCCAAATAATTGACAGTATTATTGCTGATCGTACCTGTAAATTCCAGATTTAGTACATTATGATTTAGAGCTGCGATGTACTCCTCAGCAGATGCACGATCGCCTCTCCAAATAATAAACAGGTCGTCGATATACCTTGTCCAAAGTACAATCCTATCCAACCAACGATCATTGGTGTCCCCCCAGGCCACGTGCTTCTCCCACCAGCCTACGAAAAGATTAGCGCAGCTGGGGGCGAAGCACGTGCCCATCGCTGTACCCCGTTTTTGGAGGTATAGTTGCCCATCAAAGATAAAGATGTTATTGGTTAAACAGTAGGAAACCATCTGTAAAAGCATATCATTGTGTGATGTAAATTTTGGATGTTTTTGACCTAGAAACCATTTTAGAGCATGCAGACCGTCAGAATGGCGAATACAGGTATATATTAAAAAATATATATATATATATATATATATATATATATATATATATATATATATATATATATATATATATATATATATATATATATATATCATTTCCTTTCT
>NW_028242192.1:0-56535 GCF_964263255.1 Lissotriton vulgaris | reverse complement strand
CGCTTTTGCAGTTGGTGACTTCATTGTGGGTCCATTTGATATTTTTGTGTTCAAACATTGTACCCTCAATGGTACTTGCACATCATATATATATTTCAATCTTTATTTCGGCCGATTTGGCCATCAAAGATATACAATAAGAACACATTACAAACATTATAAAATCATCAAAAATAAACAACAAATACATATTGTACAATGTAAAATCGTTCCTTTCTAAGAATTGAGTTCTACTAGAGTGAGAACAGGTAAAAGACCGTACATTTAAAATTTGTTAAACTTAAAATTAGGTGGGAACCTGCGACTTTAGAATACGGGTGCGAGTAAGCCAGACATTAGTAAGGAATTTAGCTAGTGCAAACACAATTGGACTCGAAACATCAGTTTTTAAAATTCTATACATCGGGAGGTACTCCCTGCAACCAAGGTTTCTAATAAGTGGGAGGAGCCAGTATTTCCTAGCTGCCTTGTAAGTTGGACAAAACAAGACCACATGTAAATCGCTTTCCTCATCACAAGTACATGCCGGGCATTGCTTGGTAGAGGGCGGTGTTGACCAGGAGCTAGTATAGGATCGCAGAGGCAGTGTGCCATATCTCCATTGGAGAAATAGCTTCCTGGCCAGCACGGGGGACATGGCGTCCAGGACCCTCTCCAGCCTGTATGAGTCCTTGCTTTGCACAAATACAGATGTTAATGACCCCTCACCCTGACAGTCCAAGGCCATGGCTAATTTCTGCTCATGGTAAACATTGACCAGAGCTCTCCGTGGGATCTTTAGTGAGGCATTAGCTGGATCGGACCAGAGGTCGGGGAGCCCCAGTCTCACACAGGACTTTTGTATATATTTTATCCAGGGGATCTGTAAAGCTTTGGGGTGGGTTAGAAACTCCCTCAATTCCACCCTATAAGTAGAAAGTTCTTCGCTACTCCATAGCCTTCGCCAGAAGACTATGGGTCTGAGACCTAGTTCATCTGCTATTGGTCTCAGTCCCAGATCCATCCTCAGGGGAAGGAGCGATAAGTTCGATGGTTCTGGTACTTTGGTAATTTCTTTGTTATGAAAAAAAGCTTTTAGTCTAATTTTTCTAAATAGATCTTGTGCTACTAATCGAATAAATTGTCTTTCACTCCCACATCTCAAATGGTCCCTAAACAAATTTTGGCATTTGAACAAGCTGTTCTCTCCTCACTCACGCAGTTGGGCAAACAGAAAATCTTCTGTAAGAGAAATATCACGAAAGACCAACAGACAGCAATTAAACAACTAGGTGAAGACACATCAATAGTAGTGAAGCCGGACGACAAAGGGGGAGCCCTGGTGTGGCAGAAAGAAAAATACATAGAAGAAGCAAACAGTCAAATAGGAAACACTGAATGGTATAGGAAATTAACGGAAGATCCTTACAATAGCATCCAAACGGAGATACAAATTAGACTAAAGGAGGGACTTGATGAAGGCATATTAGGCTCAAAGGAATTTGATTACATGAACAAGAAAAATCCCCGCATTTCGGTAATCTATTTCCTACCCAAGGTGCATAAAAACTTACAAAACCCACCGGAAGACCGATAGTCTCCGGGTGCGAGTCAATCCTTGAACCAATTACCAAATACGTAGACGTATTTCTAAAACCATTCATGAGTGAGGTCAAGTCCTATATCAAGGATACAGCGGACTTCATCAATAAAATTGAAAATCTACCTTTTGATGAGAATAATGAGTTGATGGTAGCATTTGACGTCAACTCATTATATACACAGATCCCTCAAGAGGAGGGATTAGAAGCCAATGAGTTATTTTTAGACATAAGGCCCAAGCCACAAAAAGTTCCCACCAAATGTATTATTGAGTTGGCCAGCTTAGCATTAAAATGGACCTTCTTTCGATTCATGGACACCTTCTATGTGCAGGTGAAGGGGACCGCCATGGGGTGTCCTTATGCTCCAGAGATGGCGGTCCTCTTCATGGCCCTGTATGAGGAGAGGTTCATCTATCAAAACAACCCGTACAGTGAACATATCCTAAAATGGTATCGCTACATTGAGGATGTCTGGTGCCAGTGGAATGGTACTGAAGAACATTTGATCCAGTTCCACGAATGGCTTAACAACAGGCACCCAGACATCAAATTCAGTATGACACATAGTAAGACACGCCTAACATTTCTGGATGTTGAGGTCTTTCCCCAAAACAATGAGTTGGTCACCACATTACACCGTAAACAGACTGACAAAAATACCATTCTCCACTACCGGAGTTTTCACCCACAGAGTTTAAAACAAAATTTGCCATACAGCCAGTTGTTGAGAATTAGATGCAATTGCTCCAGAAAAGAAGATTATTTTATACATGCAGAAGCCTTCTGTGAGCAGCTAAAAACAAGAGGTTATCTTAAAAAAAATGCTAAAACATGCAATTAAACGTGCATGGTTTACCCCTTGAGAAACACTACTAACTAAAAAAGAAAAAAAAAACACTAGAACAACTTGTCTGTGTTTCAACTTATGGCCCACATACAAACACATTCAAATCAATTGTTATGAAAAATTGGCATTTATTGTCAAATCTCGAAATCCCTTTTGCTAAACCCATGTTTGCACTTAAGAAAAACTAAAACATAGGACAACAAATAATCTCGGCAGACCTAGGTCCCTCCAAAGTCAAAATTGATTTACGCACCTTATGGAGCCTGAACCCAGTGCAAGGCCATCACAAATGTGGCACCTGTGTATCATGCGCAAGTACCATTGAGGGTACAATGTTTGAAAACAATACCATCGAATGGACCCACAATAAATTCACCAACTGCAAAAGCAAAAATATTGTTTATGTAACACTTTGCCCATGCGATAAACTTTACATTGGAAAAACCAACCAACAGATCACACAGAGATTGGCACACATTGCTTGAGGATCAAACAAAAAGTGTTGAATGCACCAATGATGCAACATTTTATTGATCACAACCACACAGAAAAAGATTTAAGATGGTCTTTACTCTCAGGAATGAAAACTCCGCTGTGTGGAGGGAATGTGGAAACTCTGCTACTCCAGAGAGAAGCATATTTATTAATGAAATACGACTGCGTGAATGCAGGGCTAAATGAACAGTCTGAATGTTACATTTAAATCTGTGTCCCCTGTAAATGACCGCATAAGATATAAACATCAGAATCATACATTTATGTCCTCTTGATTTGACCGCACAAGAAATGAGCAATGGATCTATAAACTCTTGCCTGTGTTCTCTGTAAAATGACCGCAATGGAAATGACCATTAGGACTACAATTCCCACAACTGCCTAATCACATGACACACGTGTTTTTTTAAATTAATCATGTGACCAGAACACCAAACACTCACTCGAGACGGGAGCAGGCAGGAACAACCTGAACCACAAAGGTTCTGAAGGTAAAGATTTACACGGGGGGGAGAATGAATTTATTCATCTTCTTCCTTGGAGAAATAAACCCTTAAACCCATCAACCTTGATCTTGCAGTGAATGCGGTTAAACTAAAAAGACAGAAAAGGTGACGCCCCCAAAAACGAAAGTTCGGCGTTCTGCCTCTGTGCTGAAATCCCAAGTAAGTAACAACAGGCAATGGAAAAACTCACCGTAGCTTTTCTTAAACGATTGTGTAAATTCACTGAAACCCTTCCTGTTTTAACTTTCCAGAGTTCTGGCAGCCGCTCCCCATAAAATTGTGCATTAAAGGACAAAGGCAATTAGAGACAACATCTATGACTAAGGAAAACCGATAAACGTAAGTCCTGATGAGGTTACAGTCATAAGATCTTAGTGATACAATGTCACCCATAGGAAATAGATACATTATCTGCTCTTTACCTCTGCAGAACAACCCAATCGTCAGTCAAGAGTCTGAATCAACCTGAACAGACATGCACATGCACTCAGGAAGTTAACAAACGAGTGTGAAGGACTCGTATTATTTTTGACGATATACCCGAAGGTCCCAAACTGAATTATGTTCCCCATTATTCTACACAGGTACCCAACTAAAAGCCCTGAAGAAAAGCCCGATGAATGAGAAACGGGCTTGGAAACGCGTGGGCTTAGTTTTGCTCGTCGCATTCATGAACGCCCACCCCGCAAAGGGCCACTAGAACGTTGTACACTAAGCAAATGAAATAACGTTTATTAAATTCTATGCCTTTGCGTGCCCAACCCTAGATTTCATATAAACAACATAACGTAGGTCTGGTGTTGAAATTAGTTAGTAGGGTACAGCCTAGAATAGGTTTGTAAAAAGCGTATTTAGGAATTGTCATGTAAAATGTGTAATTGTATCCCAATTGTGTTGTGAAGTATGAAAAGTGTTTATATTATATGTATGTAGTAAATTGATGTTTTTGTACGGCAACTAGTAAAACCTCAGACTATTTGAGAAGTTCACAAAGTGATGTCACTTGTACTGGATAAAAATACAAGTAATACCCAAGGATTAAAACCTTAGGGTGTATAATCTGCTCAAAATAAAAAAGTGGCAGAATTCAATACCGACCGGGTTCCCTTATTTGTTAAATATTGTTATGCTGTCCTACCCGGCCCTAGTAAGGACACAACCCCACTGTTTTCATAATTGTATATTGTAGGGTAATCAGTGGTCAAAGTGGGGGGAAGAAAGTAGGGAAACTGTGGGCAGAGAATCAGAAGGCGGGAAACACCGGAAGATTGGGTCAGTGAGCAGAGTCACAGGTGTGACCAGAAAGAGCAAAACATCCCAATTTTTAGTATTTCTTTCACTGGCCAGTTACAGCTTATTATGTTATTTACTTCAATCAATGACTACACATAATTATTTAAGGTTTAATATGAGTTATTGATTTTAAAATACATTCACAAAGTGGGATATATTTCTAATCACAGAATGTCCCGAATACGCTTGAAAGCAGAATCACAAGCCATTTTTGTCTCCAAGCCATGCAGTTTCTGCCATTGGCACTTCTCCTTCCTTTTTCCATAAGAGTAGTTCAAACATGAATGGCAAAATATCATAGTTTGTTGATGTTTCCACATAATTATGACCCTGCCACATTTGCCACATAATACATCCCCTGCATAATCTGACAATTTTAACTAATAAATTGTTTGTAGCTCGAATGGATCAAAAGTTACTAAAAATGTGACTTGTATTGCTGTAAAGTGGACGGCCCTTTGCAAAGGTTGACTGGTCACCTTTCTCACTGCTGCATTTGTATGTTACACTGGTACTAATAAGGCAAGATTTTTCCAGAGACTGTTAGCATGTGTAAAAATGTATCGGAAAATATACTGCATTATGCTGCAGCCTTTTGTTTTCTGCATAATTTAGTCAACACTGCAGCATAATTTTGTCCTCAATTGCTTCATAATTCCAGTGAGCCCAAAGGAGGCAGCACATGTTAAAAGTGCTTGCGCACAAAGCAGAGAGACCATGATGTTTGTGATCTTAGTCTGGTGTGCATGCAAATCCCTTTATTGCCGATCCCTGATGAGTCGCAGTAGTGGTGCCCCCCAATGACCACCTCTGCCACGGGTTCCCTCACTACCACCCTCTAACTGTGCCCCTCAAGTCTCCATAACTACACTCTCTCTCATATGCATTTCATTTGATTTACAGCGGCACTGAAACCAGTGTGGGGTGTCAGAGAACGTTTCATCACACACATTACACAGAGACAATTAATAATACATGTGTAAATCACTGTATGGGAAATGTTACATAAGACAAAGGACTAAAAGGTGTAGGAGTCACATGACAACCATACTAGTAGGCAGTATAGTTTAATAGTGACTGGTCTGGGGAAAGAAAAACTCTGAATTTGGAACGTAATACCATGGTTAGGGATTCTCTTTAATAATCTGGATTGATTTCTATCCAAATGAACACTTTTTGCAACATTAGAATAATGAAAGACTGGGGAAAAATCCATAACGCTCTAATCTATACCTTGTAGTTTGCATGCAGCTCTTAGATGACAGTTAATAGCTCACGGTTCTATGTTAGGATTTTAACGTTTAAACTACAAGTAACAAAAGATCTCTCTGACAACAGTAGAAACACACTGACCTAGTTATCTTATGTACACTTTGTGATCTGAATGGTGCATGTTCTTTGCAGCACGATTCAGAACAGGGGGTGGTGATGAACAGAGTGTCTGAATTAAGCAGACCACTCTTACCCAGTCCAAAGATCAGGGCTTGATCCATCACCGTTATTTATCTCACTGCATCATCCCAGCTCAGAACCTGGCTATATGCAAATCAGTCTGTCCCTGGCCCAGTGCATCATGGGAACAGGGCAGACTAAACTACCAAGCCAATTCTTCACCAGAAAGGAGAAAAGCTACCGGGTTTTAACCGGTTTCTGGCATTTCAGCCTTCTTCGGCCCGGCTTGCTTGAATCCTGATGGTGCAGTGAGAAAGGGACTCATGTCTGAGTATACCCTGCCACACCTATAGTGGCCAAAAACGATTCAGAACAGGGGGTGGTGATGAACAGAGTGTCTGAATTAGGCAGACCACTCTTACCCAGTCCAAAGATCAGGGCTTGATCCATCACCGTTATTTATCTCACTGCATCATCCCAGCTCAGAACCTGGCTATATGCAAATCAGTCTGTCCCTGGCCCAGTGTATCATGGGAACAGGGCAGACTAAACTACCAAGCCAATTCTTCACCAGAAAGGAGACAAGCTACCGGGATCACCCAGTCAAGAGATCTAGCCCTGATCTCTTGACTGGGTGAGAGCTTTCTGCTTAATTCAGAGACTCTGTCCCTCACCACCCCTTGTTGTAAATATTTTTGTCCACCCTAAGCGTGGAAGGGTATTCTCAGATGTGAGACCCTTGCTCATTGCACCATCAGGATTCAAGCAAACCGGGCCGAAGACGGCTGTAATGCCAGAAACCGGTCCCCGGGAGCTTGTTTCCTTCCCAGTGTAAGAATTGGCTTTTGTAGTTTGGTTTGCCCTGTTCCCATCATGCACTGGGACAGGAACAGACTAATTTGCATACAGCCAGGTTCTGAAACTGGGATGGTGCAGTGAGCTAAAAAACGGTGTTAGATCTAGCCCTGATCTCTTGACTGGGTGAGAGCTTTCTGCTTAATTCAGAGACTCTGTCCCTCACCACCCCTTGTTGTAAATATTTTTGTCCACCCTAAGCGTGGAAGGGTATTCTCAGATGTGAGACCCTTGCTCATTGCACCATCAGGATTCAAGCAAACCGGGCCGAAGACGGCTGTAATGCCAGAAACCGGTCCCCGGGAGCTTGTTTCCTTCCCAGTGTAAGAATTGGCTTTTGTAGTTTGGTTTGCCCTGTTCCCATCATGCACTGGGACAGGAACAGACTAATTTGCATACAGCCAGGTTCTGAAACTGGGATGGTGCAGTGAGCTAAAAAACGTTGTTGGATCTAGCCCTGATCTCTTGACTGGGTGAGAGCTTTCTGCTTAATTCAGAGACTCTGTCCCTCACCACCCCTTGTTGTAAATATTTTTGTCCACCCTAAGCGTGGAAGGGTATTCTCAGATGTGAGACCCTTGCTCATTGCACCATCAGGATTCAAGCAAACCGGGCCGAAGACGGCTGTAATGCCAGAAACCGGTCCCCGGGAGCTTGTTTCCTTCCCAGTGTAAGAATTGGCTTTTGTAGTTTGGTTTGCCCTGTTCCCATCATGCACTGGGACAGGAACAGACTAATTTGCATACAGCCAGGTTCTGAAACTGGGATGGTGCAGTGAGCTAAAAAACGGTGTTGGATCTAGCCCTGATCTCTTGACTGGGTGAGAGCTTTCTGCTTAATTCAGAGACTCTGTCCCTCACCACCCCTTGTTGTAAATATGTTCTTTGCAGCAGGCACATTAACCCTCTGCGCTGTCTTTTCATGATTCAAAACTTCCACTAAACAAAACTCTTATCTCTCTCTAGAACATTAATCTCCGGAGTTATCATGACATTTTTATTTTTGCAGAAAATTGCTGGAGGCCAGGAAGGAGGCAGCAAGCGCCTTTAAAACCATAATATACATGCAAACACGATGCCCCTACCTAAAGTAAGTGCCCGGTGCGGTCACACTGCCCTAGAGCCGGCTCTTCTCAAGGGTCCTGTGACCTCAGTGACACAGTCACTGTTGGTCTAGGGTGTGCTGTTTCAAAGGGCTGCCCGCAAGACTGGAGGTGAACTTCATTATGGAATGTGGTTGACAGGCCTTCAAGATTAACCCACACTTGCCACCGCCAGACACTTGGGGCCTCATTTATGAGGCCTTGCGTCAGTTTTGCGCTGCGGATGCGTCACTTTTTGTGACGCATCGGCGGCGTAAAACATGCGCCCTGTTGCGCCATATTTCAAAAGTGACGCATTTAGGTAGATGCGTCACTTTTTAAACCCCTGCGCCACATTATGCCTGCGTCAGGTATAATGTATGCAAAGGGGGCGTTCCCCCGCAAAAAGCCTCGTAATAGTGACGCAGTGAAATCTATGAGATTTCACTGCGTCACTTTTAGGATGCGGTTGCGTCAAAATCTTGCGCCTGCCTCACAGCAGGCGTAAGACTGACGCAAGCTCTTTCACATGGGGCTTTCCCCATGTGAAAGGACGCATTGCTGGAGTTGCGTCACTTTTGTGACACACTCCAGCAATGCGTCACTTTTGCGCTTACAGATGCGTCAGAAATACTGACGTATCTGTAAGTCCTTGCGACATGATGCGTCATACATTAAATATGACGCATCATTGGTGTCGCAAGGAGGGCGCAGTGAAAAGTGACGCATCGCTGTTTTCACGCAGCGATGCGTCACTTTTCATAAATGAGGCCCCAGGCCTTCTAAGGTCTAGCATGGGAATGTCCTTCTTCAGGAGGTGGTCTGGTGGACTTGTAATGAAGGCTGAACCCAGTTCCACAGTTCCAAATTCGGCAGCTCTGCCGATAGTGTCACATGCTCTCCCCCACTGAACACCATACTGCGCCACTGAGAGAAACTCGCACTGCCTTCAACTACAACCCAATTGTGCCCCACTATAAAAACCTGTATGCGACTCAATTCAAATTACACACTACACAAGAGCAATATGCTTCCTAAAACAACATCCTGGAAAAAGCAAATACTTATAGGGTTCACTGATTGAATATCGAGGTTCAAAATATCGAAAGAAATATATAGACTACAAAAATATCGGCTCCCATTCCTAGACAGGCAAGTAAAAATATATTGGAACAAAAATATTGATGTAAAAAATATAGATGTAAAAAATATCGATTTAAATATATATTTATGAAATAAAACAATATATATTAACTATAAACATTAATTTTACCAAAATAAATTAAATTTATTATACATTTTTACAAACTATTACAAATATATTTAATTAAAAAAATAAACACATAGACATAATAATTTATACTTATATATTTACTTTAAAATAATTATTGAACTATTATCTTTAATTTATTTTTAAACTTTCAAATTATCTAAAAATAATACATATATAAATAATTAAAAATATTTTTAAAAATCTAAGATAAATTAAAACATTAAACAATGGAAACATATTTAAACTTAAATTGCCTAATACAATCAGTGCAACAGTAGGGACAGTGTTGGATAGTGGAGGGGTAAATATTACTATTCCCACTCCAGTGAGTGCAACAGTATGGAAAGTGTTGGATAGCGGAGAGGTAACATATACTATTCCCATTCCAGTGAGAGCAACAGTAGGGAAAGTATTAGATAGCAGAGGGGTAAAAATTACTATTCCCTCTCCTGAGAGTGCAACAGTAGGGAAAGTGTTGGATAGTGGAGAGGTAAAAATTGCTAATCCAATTCCAGTGAGTGCAACAGTAGGGAAAGTGCAGGATAGCGGAGACATAAAAATGACTATTCGCATTCCAGTGAGTGCAAGAGTAGGGAAAGAGCTGGATAGCAAAGGGGTAAAAATACTATTCCTACTCCAGTGAGTGCAACATTAGGAAAAGTGTTGGATAGCGGAGGGGTAAAAAATATTAATCCCACTCCAGTGAATGCAACACTAGGGAAAGTGTAGGACAGCAGAGATAAAACATCACTATTCACACTCAAACACTTAGAAAAAAAAATGTATTAATTAAAATAAAAATAATAACAATTAATAAACATAATTTAAAAAATAAAAATACTAAATATTATACATATAAACAGAACACATATTATAATACTAATGACATATACCAAAAACCTACAAATATTATATAAAATAATAAATACATTTAAAAAGAAAGTATTCTTATAAGCTAGAAAATATTTACAAACAAAAAAGTTAATCCATACTAATATAATAAAGAGAGAGCCCAAACCTTTGGGGCGGGTAATCTCAGGAACCACAGCACCAATCACAACACCCAATACAGCGTTGGAAACGGCAGTTGCAGCAGAAGGACATAGGCTATGCAGACACCCACCATATACATTTAAAAGGTAAAAGAACCGTGCCAGCAAAGTAGTCCCTTGTGGGCGTGTCTGCGTTGTGCTGTGGGCGTGTGCTGGGACGTGACAAACGCTGTGGCCTTGTGGTACGTTCCGCCCTTCATGCCATGTCTCATATCATGTGGTAATCCCACTCTGCTCCCTTTAAATACCCCTCCACCCCATAATCATAACCCACCCTTACTCATTAAAATACCCCAACACCCTTAAACACTAACCCATCTTAACCCTATAAATATCCCCTGTACCCCAAAACCGAAACCTATCCCTAAACCCTCAAAAATAGTATACCCCTTCACCCCAAAACCCAAACCTAGCCCTGAACCCTATAAATACCCCTGTACCTCAAAGCCCCAACCTGCCCCTGAACCCTAAAAATACCCCTGTACCCCAAACCCAAACCTAGCCCAGAACCCTAAAAATATCACTGTACTCCAAAACCCAAACCTACCCCTGAACCTTAAAATACCCCTGTACCCCAAAACCCAAACCTAGCAAACCTAGCCCTGAACCCTTAAAATACCCCTGTACCCCAAAACCCAAACCTACCCCTGAACCCTAAAAATAACCATGTACCCCAAAACCCAAACCTAGCCCTGAACCCTAAGAATAACCCTTTACCCCAAACCCCAAACTTACCCCTGAATCCTAAAATACCCCTGTACCCCAAAACCCAAACCTAGACCTGAACCCTAAAATTGCCCCTGTACCCCAAAACCCAAAACTAGCCCTGAACCCTTAAAATACCCCTGTACCCCGAAACCCAAACCTACCCCTCAACCCTAAAAATACCCCTATACCCCATAACCCAAACCTAGCCCAGAACCCTAAAAATACACCTGTACCCCAAAACCCATACCTATCCCTAAACCCTAAAACTACCCCTGTACCCCATAACCCAAAAGTATATCTGAACCCTTAAAATACCCAAACACCCCAAAACATATACCTCAGTACCCCAAAACATATACCCCTATACCCATACTTACCTTATCCAAACATAAAAAAAACATGCTTTTACCATTCATGCATTTACATCGAATATTGTTGTAAATGTATGCGTGGTAAAAGCATATAAAATGTAATGCCATGCGTTATAATGGCATTGCGGAGTCATGGTACTTTCGTAATGAAAGTATGCGGAGTGATGGTATGCGGAAAGAAAGTTGCTAAATAATGGGTGTTTACCCTCCCCCGGTAAGTACATTGGTGGCACGGCGGCCCACATTTCCAGCAACATATATTTTTTCACCACCCATTTGAAAAATGCACATGTCTCTCTCATTGATGGCCAGCACCGACATACACTTTTAGACACACCTCCCGCCACAAGTTCTAGAATTGCGAACTTTAGAGCTGGGGAGCTACGTTCGAATCTCGGCACCAGCTCAACATCCTGTGATTCCAGGCAAATCGCTTTGTCTTCTCTTGCCTACCACAAATGAATGTGTTCTTCTGTAATGTAAATTGTGCTCATGACATGTTGTCGAGTTTGCGCTATATAATATTGCAAGGAAAAATAAAGTAGGAAAACTCGAGTTCACACACTACTGAACGCACACTTTTAAGTGCATCAGCAGTGCACTGTGAATCGGAGCATTTCACAGGCCTGTCACAGATAAGAAATGCTACAAAACAATATACTACTGGCCGGCAGCAATTCATACTCGGACAACATCGGGACGGTCTGCTAGTAAAAATATAAATGTACTTATTTTATTTCCTACCCTATAACGTTACACCAATAACAAAACACTTCAACATTTTTAATAACATTCATTCACATAGTTAACATAATATATTAAAAAATATTCATTTAAAACTAATAAACATTAATTGACTACACACACTTTAACACTATAATATCCACAACACACACCTAATTGAAACTAAAAAACAATAAAATACAATTAAAACTGCACTCTTGAAGCATGCATACACAAGATGGATGTAGCACTCACAAATGCTTTAATAAAGCAATTTTACAAGCTAAAAATCATATAACCAATTCACAAAAATGAACCGTAAATAAAAATGTTAGGCATTGAGAGAGGTGATGATTTTGGAGTCCCCCCTAACCTAGGGGGAGGACCAAGCAGATGCCTTGAATACAAAGAGCATATCATGCTGGTGAACGATTCAGTGGTGGTCCCTTCCTCCTAGGACCACCCAAGCGCAGTTATGGGCAAAAATACAATCCCAAACAAATGCATTGAAATTATTCTTACATCAAGCTACAGTTCCACCAGTCGTTACTAGATGTCCCTCACGAGTCAATAGACCCTTTCATGAAGCTTATGCATTTGACTTGTGAGGGACATCTAGTAACGACTAGTGGAACTGCAGCTTGATGTTAGAATAATTTCAATGCATTTGCATTTGACTTGTGAGGGACATCTAGTAATGACTAGTTGAACTGCAGCTCTTCGTAGAATTATTTTGTTATTGGATACTATAATATTCACTGCTCACTGCTAATCTTGTCCCATAATGCTTTGGAGGGCCTTTGGTTGGGATTGATTTTTGCCAATAACTGTGCTTGGGGTGGTCCTAAGAGGATGGGACCACCACCGAATCATTCAATAGTATGTGCTTTTTGTTTTCAAGGCATCTCCTTGGTTCTCCTCCTAGGTTAGGGAGGATCTCAAAATCATCACCTCTCTCACTGCTTGTTAATTTTTTATGTACTTTTTTGTAAATGCTATATGCTTTGGCTGTACAAAATGTCATTTCAATTATTGCACAGTGCAGCCAAGTACACTGTGTCATCAGCTACGCACTATGCAAAGTTCAGTATTATTCAAATTGAAGTTACTTTACCAACTACTCTCAGGGTTAATTTACAACTAATAATTGAATAATAAAAATGTATTTAATATAATATAATATGTATTTAATGCTGATTTGCAGGGTTGTGCCAGTTATTGTAAATATGCCCCTTAGTAAATCCGGGCCTAAATGATTATTTTCTGAATCACAGGATGCTGTGCTATAGCTGGGACTCAAACCTGGTTCCCTTGTTTCAATGCTGGCAGCTCTGGCCTAAATGCCACATATTCTGCCCTATTATTATTCTGCATACTTGCTGAGACTTTTCCCTGCAACTGAGTCCTTTGAATGACTTGCACACCTAATTCCATACGGTGCCTGGACTCTCTGGTATCAGCCCCTCAGCACAGCAGACAGGGATCAACACACATGGTTCTACTCCCCAGATGGACAAACTGTCCTCCCTTCAATGCCGACCAGCAGCTGGTGGAGGATACCCAGATATGGCCATCCTTCACCTCTAGTGACTCCCCAGCTCACCTGGTCCACAGCAGAGGCCAATAGCTTTAAAGCCATGTTTAGAGAAGGACTCTCCCTCAGAAGCTCAGCAGAGTGTGAATGCTGATACTTCGTGGCAGACCAATGCACGGCTGAGCCTCTCTTGGCAGGCTGACTTCTACCCCCTTCAGGCTCGGCCTAGTACTAGCTCTCAGCAAAGTGCAGACCAAACAAGGAGTGGCAAATGCAATAGGTCTTGTCTACTCAAGAGCTATTGGCAGTATATTTTAGCCATGTTGTCCAGCTGCATGGCTGCTGTTTAGCATGGCTACAAGTTAGTGGTAGAGGAGAGTAGTGTGGAGTAGAGTGGAGTATCCTGGAGTAGAATCGAGTGTTACGGAGTAAAAAGAGAGTCATGGAGTGGCACAGAGTGGTGTGGAGGAGAGGTGAGTGGCATGTATAGAGTTGAGTGAAATGGAGTGTCATAGACTGGAGGGCATGGAGTGCTGTGGAGTGGGTGCAGCATAGATTGCAGTGGAGTGGTGCAGAGTGCAGAGGCACGATGTGGAGTAGAGTGGCGTAATAGAATTGTTTCAGAGCAGAGTGGAGTGGTGCAGGGTAGACTGCAAAGGTGTAGAGTAGAGTGGCACAGAGTAGCATAGAGTGCAGTGGCATGGAGTGCATTGGTGCAGAGTAGAGTGCAGTGGCGTAGAGTGGAGTAATGTAGAGTGACATAGAGTGCAGTAGAGTGGTGTAGAGTTAAGTGGTGCACAGTAGAGTGCTGTGGCATAAAATAGATTGGCATAGAGTGCACAGTAGATTGGCATAGAGTGCAACGGCAGAGAGGATGCAGTCTTACAGAGTAGAGTGTTGTAGAGTTCATTGGCATAGACTTTATTGTTGTAGAGTGCAGTGGTGCAGAGTAGAGTGGTGTAAAGAGCAGTGCTGTAGAGTACAATGGTGTAGAGTAGAACAGAGTGGTATAGAGTGCAGTGATGTAGAGCACAATGGTGTAGAGTGGCATAGCGTGCAGTGGCCATAGAGCGCAGTGGTATAGAGTAAAGTGTTGCAGATTAGAATAGAGTAGTCTAGAGTGCGACGGTGCTTAGTAGTTGACATAGAGTGCAGTGGCATATGGTGCATTGGTTACGAGTGAAGTAGTGTAGAGTGCATACGAATAGAGTGCATTGTTTTATGGTAGAGTGGCGTAGAGCATAGTGGCATCGAGTAGAGTGGTGCAGAATAGAGTGCAGTGGTGTAGACTGCAGTGGCATAGGGTAGAGTGGTGCAGAGTTCAGTGACACATAATAGATTGTTTCCGGGTAGAGTGAAGTGGTACAGAGCAGAGTGGTGCAGGGTAGATTGGAATGGTGTAGGGTAGAGGGCAGTGGCACAGAGTATGGCATAGAGTGTACTAGCATAGAGTGGAGGTTTACAGAGTAGAGTGCATTGGTGTAGAGTACATTGGTATAGAGTGCAATGTTGCAGAGTATAGTTTCATAGAGTGAGACGCATGGACTGGTGCAACGTAGAGTGGAGTGGCCTATATTGGAGTGGTGCAGTGGCAAAGAGTGCACTGTTGCAGAGTAGAGTGTAGTAGAATGCAGTGGTCTAGAGTAGAGTAGTGTTGAGTTCAGTGGTGTAGAATAGAGTGGCGCAGAGTAAAGATGCATAGAGTACAGTGGTGGAGAGTAAAAGAAAATGGCGTAGAGCTCCTTGATTTAGGGTGCAATGGTGGAGAGAGCAGTGGAATAGAGTGCAGCGGTGAACAGTAGACTGGCATAGGGTGCGTTGGTTTTGAGTAAGTGGTGGATGCATTATCATAGAGTGCAGTGGTGAGAGTAGAGTGCAGTGGCATGGAGTAGAGTGGTGCAGAGTAGAGTAGTATGGCCAAGACTGGAATGGTGCAGCATAGATTGCTGTAGCGTAGAGTGCAGTAGCATAGAGTGCAGTAGCATAGACTAGAGTGGAGTGGTGCAGAGTGCAGTGGAGAGGAGTAGAGTGTTTCAGAGTAGAGTGAATTGGCATTGAGTTGAGTTGTGCATGATATTGTGGAGTGGTGCAGGGTGGAGTGCAGAAGATTGTAGAAAGCGGTTACGCAGAGTAGATTAGAGTTGTGTATAATAGTTTGGTATAGAGTGCCAGTGGCATACAATGCAGTGTTTTAGAGTAGAGGGTAGTGGTGTATTGTGGAGTGTGCAGTGCCTTAGCCTGGAGTAGTTTAGAGTGCAGTGGCAAAGATTGCAGTGGTGCAGAGTAAGGTAGGGTGTATTGGCAAAGAGCAGATTGGTGCAGGGTAGAGTAGAGCGGTGTAGAGTGAAGTTGCTTAGAGTGATCTGGTACAGAGTAGAGGGCACTGACACAATGTGGAGTGGCATAGTGTGGACTAGTGCAGAGTAGAGCACAGTGTCGTGGAGTGGTGCAGAGTAGAGTGGTTTGGTCTACACTGGAATGGTGTAGAGTGCAGTGGCAAAGACTGCAGTAGCGCAAAGTAAAGTAGAGTGGGGTAGAGTACATTGGCATAGAGTAGAGTGGTGCAGAGTAGAGTAGAGAGGCATAAAATGAAATGACATAGAGTGGAGTTGTGCAGGGTAGAGTGCAGTAATGCAATCTGGAGTAGCATGAAGTGGATTGGAGCGGCGTAGTTTGGAATGGTGCAGAGTAGAGTGGAGCTGGATAAAGTGGAGTATGCATGGTGTGGTAGTGCACTGCCAGCCATTGCAGACAATCCACTTCCCATTGGATATAATCGCTAAGAACTGGTCTGAGCAGGCATTAGCTTTTGGAAATATTCGCGCTTAGCGCGAACATTTCCATCGCTACGCCTGCATTGATAATAGGCGATAGCGACTGTTTTTAGTCGCTAACAGGTTGGGTATGCCCACTTTGCATGTAGTTAGCGATAAATATCACTAACATGCAAAGCGGGCCCCAAGCAGCTGGCTATCGCCTCAAAGCTGTCGCTAACATCAGTTAGCGACAGCTTGGTAATAGGACGATATAATTATTGCCGCTTAGCGGCCGAAAATGGCCACTAAAGCGGCGATAATCTAATATCGCCAGGCTTGGTAATATGCCCCATCATTCTTTAATTAAGAGAGTTCATTAAAGGAGGAGGGTTCTGGCTGCCAAGTGGTACACTCCACTAAGGTTCATGTGCCTTGTGCTCTGAACAGAGTGAAGCATTTAGAAAGGTGACATAACAAAAACTAAATGACCACATGGCTAGACCCCTCTTTTGCAAGAACACGCGCGACTACTGAGATGCAAATGCTTCTGACCAAGGGGTTATTCGTGGGCAGCGCTATCCATGTGTCCCCTCACTGATCTAGTCGTTACACATAGAAACATGCACACAAATATGGCACCATGCATGCACACACACGTGCTGACACCCACTCACACACCCACACATACATTAGAATTAGCGAAAGGGGCCAGGCTGGTTTATTAATCGCCCTGTGACTCAGGCCATTGGACGGGTCTTCTTAAAGCAGGGACTGGTGACATCCCTCGTGCTGTCAGAGGGGTGACCGGCTCTGCTGTGTTTGCTTCTGTTCCTTCCTGCAGTGATTGGAGGATGCTTGCAGCTTCTTCACTCCAGTCATTAACTTCTGACCCATGAGACGCAGGCTCTTGACAGCTCCAGACCTTATAGTGAGAAGCCTCCTTTCTGCCCTCACGAGGAAAGCTCTACTGAGGTGACAGCGCTTCTCTGTCATTCAGTGTGGCCTTGTGACTTCAGAGTGGCAGCATTTGGAGTAGTACAATGTGTTTCCTTCCTCTGTGAAGATTACACAATTGTCAAGAGAGCTAAGACTAATTTCATTTCTGCTGCAGAGCAAGAAACACATTTCACATTATTGTACCTGACAGAGACGAGGCACTGAAGGACGCTCTCTTCTCTTCATTCTTTTCTAGGGTTCTATCTGTTTCCAATCACAAGTTTAACACAGATCCTTCTGTGGACTTTAAGCTTTCCACAAGTTGATTATCTGATGTGAAGTTGTTCAACATTGAGCTGTGTCTGCTTCACACACTGGCTGGAGACACCAAGCACCTGCAGGGTCCTGGTGTCCTGGGAGATGCACTTCACACACAAGATGGACCCTTTTGCAAGATTTCTAACTCATGTAAATGTGAATCCTCATCTCTGGAATCAGCATGTTTTGCTTTTACCTGTTCACATATGCAGTTCAGTCTTCATGCTTCCAAGGAAGTGTTGGGCGTTTGAGTGTTTAAATTGTAATCTGGACATCTTCCTGTTGGGCCCGATTCACAGAATGAACTTAAGACTCAATCCTAAATTTAATACTATTTTGGTATTCACAGAATGCACTTACTACTTTTGGCATTCACAGAATGAACTTACTACTTTTGGTATTCACAGAAGTTAGGATTTTGTCTTAAGTTTATCTTAAGACAAACTTAAGACAGACTTAAGACAAACTTGACAAACTTAAGACAAACTTAAGACATATTTAAGACAAACTTAAGACAAAATCCTAACTTCTGTGAATACCAAAAGTAGTAAGTGCATTCTGCGAATACCAAAATAGTAGTAAGTTAGGATTGAGTTCATTCTGCGAATCGGGCACGTTGATTCCATCCTCCTGTTTATCGCCCTTCTGAGGATCCCACCTGCTCCATACTATGCTTAAGACATGGCAGTGGAGCAACCCACACCCCAAGATCCAAGGAAGGGGGACATCTTATGTATGAATTTAAAGTGCCTGGCTTGGGGGCGGGCACCAAAGCGCACTTTACATGCCCAACACATGGAAGTCCACAGAGGCAACAATTCACTTCCGACTGAGGAACTGTGGGTGAGTGATTGAAACGTCTCTGTGGTGAAATCTAAAGATAGTGATACAAAAGATTGGTGCCTCAGTCTTTCATGGCATTTAATAGATGGAATTCTATCAAACAACAGCAGCCTGACAATGGCTGAATAATGTAACCTCATGCGAAGATATTGCTTAACCCACTTATTCCTGAAGAGACACAATCTACCTCCTTCAGGCCAGCTTTTTTGGAAAATCCTTATGACTGCATAAGTGATGCAGAGAGCATCTTTATCTTAAAAACCACAACCTCAAAATGTATTTTTAACACATTGCAACTAAATATCTATGAGTAATTGACTATGCCCTTGAAGTACAAGGGATTTAAGATCTAACAAATGGCATAGACCATCTGCTGGATTACAATACCATTGCACATAAACCATGTATTCTTAAGCATAGTTGCACCACAAAGCATCTATTACCATACCATTATCGTAAAGCTTGGAGTGTCAAATCGAGCCATGAAGAAGGCTGCTCACAATTGATATGAAAGGCCGAAATGTTTGTTTGCATCCCTCTCACTTTTATTTTGTGTCTATATACTGCAACAACTAATGGACACTCAAACCTAACTCATCACTCCTTAGGTAACTCAATTTAAACCCTCATTGTAACCCTAAACCTACCTCTAGACCATACAGAAGTCTTAATCATATCATTCACCCTGTACAATGAAACCAGCAATAACCTAAATTCAATCGTTAAATCGTAATCCAAGCCATATATATAATTGATGAATATATATACATATGAACACATATGAATACAGCATCAAACATTACCCGATGGGGACTGGTTTGGGCGCTTCTTCAAGATGGCGGGGACGCTCTGAGCTCCGATTGACCGGAGAGCTTCTTTGATGTTGGAGACCACTCTGCATTTGTGCATTTATGAACTATTACAACAGCATTATGCCTCAAGCCCCATCTATATCAAACTTTTCTTTCTCCATTTTGAATGTTTTAACTGACCCTGTGTAACAAATCCTTATTCCTCATTATTCTGGGAAACTTTTACTAATCATTGCCGCTATGGAGCATTTTTTTCCATTATACTTAAGAAATTAATTCCACCAGGTATGATCACTGAAAGCAGTTTTTGATACCTCATTTAACTACTTGAGAGAGTGGTTGTCCTGGGGTTGTCTTTTTTTATACTTTCCTAGCTGCTTTGGTTCTTCAGAGCTGTGGTTTAATACTTCTCATCACAAGATTGAGTTTGCTTTTCTATTCTGCAGATTCAACTCATATAGTGCTCCATATAAGTTCCTCTTCCCTTTTATGGCGAGATTAAGGAATTTCAGGCTCTCAGTTTATTCTAAGCACACTGCATTTTCAGACTCAGACTCTAATCACAACGACATGGATGACACCCCTCATCAAGAAGAGGTGGAAGAGGTGTGGCGCCACGGCTAGGGTGACTGACTCCGGAATCTGGGGATCACGGTTCGATCCCTGGCACCGGTGGCAGTTTAGCCCAGCACCATGTGACTCTGGGCAATAGCTTGCTTAATCTTCCCAACGTCCCCCAGCGCCTAGAGACCGTTATGGGTGATTGTGCGCTTTACAAATGTGGACTATTATTATTATTATCACAAAACTGCACTCTTCAACCAGAACACCTGTGAGCTCTACCAAACAAGCAAAAAAAGACCCTCCGTCTCCAGTGCATTCTTCTGGAGTTTCGAAGGATCTGATTCTGGAGGAAATTTGTGCATTAAAACCTTTAATGGAAGAAACTACTAAAACTCTGCAACTTCTGGATAACAAATGCTTTTCTTTGGATTCATGTGTTCTCATTATAGAACAGTCTATTGAATCTCTGCAGTCTACAAGCTCTCATATTTCCTCTCTGGAGTCAGTAATAGCTCTTTTCAAGAAACACACTGCGGACTTGGAAAATCGAAATCGCAGAAATAACCTTCGTATTTATGGTTTCCCAGAAAATATTGAATGCTCTAACCCGACAGTTTATTTTCAATCTTTTCTACCTAAGCTTCTGAACATGTCTACCTCTGTCCAAGTTAATATACAACAGGTTCACAGGCTTGGTCCCAGAGTTTCAACACACCTAGTGGTGTCATCCTGTTCTTCTTGCAATATACTGATCTGTTACAAGTCATGTCGGCAGTCAAATCCTCAAAACTAATTTTTTGTGAGCGCCACCGTTTGTTCTTCTCACAGGATGTAGCTAAAGCCACTGCAGATCGCCGGAACAAATTCCTTGACCTCCGTCCTCAATTAAGAACCATAAATGCCAGATGTGGCCTAATCCATCCTAGTGTTTTTAAGGTCACTTACAAGGAAAAAACTACCACCAACGAGGGTGTATCAGCTCTGAAAGATTTTCTTCAACAAATTAAAGCCGATATCATGGACACTACGAAACCTACTTAATTGTTATTTTGTTATCTTTTGTCTGCTCTACTTTATGTATAATTCTCTGGATTATGTTACATTCTAGTTTAATCTTTATGTTGTTCTTTCTTATATTATATTGTCTCTCTTACTTCTAATTACAGGTGTATCTCTCCCTCCTTGTTTCTCATTTGGTCTCCTCAAATGTTGATGTTATTACTCAATCCAAAGCTTCCCTGTCGTCCGGTGGGGCTCTGATGTTGTCGTCGTCATTGCCTTGTGTCACCTACCCCATTTGTCTATGTATTTCGTAGGTATGTTTTTCAGTCGTCATTTGTATGACCTGTAGTGTCTCTTTGTTTCTTCTAGCGTTTTCCCTTTTCTAACTTTCGCTTATACGATTCCTCTTTATCTTTTTCTCCTACCTATTACTTATTCTATCGTTCCCCTTTTTCTTCCTCTTTAAATCAAACAAAAGCCTTATCTCTATCTTTTCACCTTCTCATATTTATTTCATCCTAATATTAATGTTACCACTGTAAGCCTATTGATTGTTCATGTTATTATCTTCATGTTACCTTTCAAGTTACTACTTGGAATATTAAAGGGTTAGGTAACCATATTAAAAGACAACAGGTGTTATCTCATTTAGATAAATTGAAAACAGATAATGCATTATTTCAAGAATCACATCTTGCCGAGTCTGAGGCTTCCAAGTTGAAGAAATGCTGGGTAGGTAATGTGTTCACCTCTCCGGCTTTAGGAAGGAAAAATGGAGTCCTGTTTGTTTGTCAAAAAAAATTTCATGTTTCAGTTGTTCATCAAGAATCTGACTCTGAAGGCCATTTGGTTATTGTTAAACTTTGCTTTTGATAAAATACCCTTAGTAATTTTTAATGTATATGGTCCAGTCTCCATTGATATGGTATTTTGGACAACAAGTTCTGAAAAACTGCTTTTAAATGATGATGATTGTATTATATTTTGGCGGCGACTGCAATCAAATTCATGACCCCATATTAGACTGAAACTGAACAGTTAAGTTTGTTCACACTAAAATTAGGGGGGGGGGCGTAGTACGCGTAGTCGCGCTCCGCGAAGCTACGCGAAATTGCTCTTTCACTCCGCGAGCTTCGCGTAGCTCCGCAAGCATGCATAGTACCTTGTTCGTCCTGTTTGAGACATTTTTCTTGCTCGGGAGTGCGGTGTGCGTGTTCGGGCAGCAGCGGTGCGTCCATTGGGGCGTAGGGGCGTAGCCCCACCAGCCCGCTTGGACCCGCGGCTGCCGTAGAATAATTAAAATACATGTTTTTACTCACTGTGTGATTTTTAAATAAATTAGCACAATATTTATCCGGCGCCGCCGGGCAGCACCCGACTGAAACGGGAGTGCGCAGGGGGGGGCGGGCTGGTGGTGTGGTGATTGACAGGAGACGAGTCTCCAAGTTGTTTCTTTTCAAAATCTCGCATGAATGCTTCGGGCAGCAACTTGCCCGAGCATGCGCATTAAAGTCCCGGACCCCAGGGCCCTCACAATCCATTCGCTAGTAGGGAGGGGGGAGGGGGGTGCAGGTTTATTCAGGCGACAGGCAGCAGGGCGAGCAGTTAGTGAGCCCTCCAAGCCAATCTGATTGGCCGGTCACCGCGCAGCACAGCAGGGGCAATCCATATTGGATGCCGAGCGTGGGTGGCTCAGCCGCCCTGCACAATGGCCAATCACTGTCTCTGACTTCATGTAGTCATGCAGTGATTGGCCATTTGCGACGCGCGGCGCTGCAGTGTCGTTGGATCCGGTTCACTCGCCTCGTGGTGTGTGGAGGAGACAGTGCCTTTGATTGCCTGACGCCGCCGCCTGTTGCCTTTCTTTCTGGAGTCTGGACCAGGGACCCGTCGTGACAGTCACCATATAGTCTTCTTCTTCTATTAGTGTGTGACTGTGAGTACAGCTCTCTCTGCCTTCCTTTTGTCTCCTATCCTGTACGGACACAGTTCATTTGTCTATTTTGTAAAATAACTACCTCCGAGTTCACCCCCACATGAATGGATTTTATTTGTCTTTTGGGCGAGTTTCCTAAAGTCAGACTTCCCTACGTGGGCCAGACCTCGGATAGATTATCAGGAAACCCCACAATTTAACTCGTCTCGAACACTTCCATACTTCCGGCTTCAGCAGCTCCCCGAGCCAAGCCATCCCCGGGCCATGCACAACGCCGACAGCTGATATATGATACTAATTAATTGTATACATTTGACTCGAGTTAACGCACACAGCAGGAGAGTCACCGACAAAACTAATTACAGTATTTGGTTTTATTTTTAACACGTCAAATCATTTGACGTGTTAAAAATAAAACCAAATACTGTAATTAGTTTTGTCGGTGACTCTCCTGCTGTGTGCGTTAACTCGAGTCTCTCCCGGAAAGACTGGCTCCCTTGAAAAGGATTCACCCATGCCATTACCAGGCCATACCATGCCTTGGTGGGAATTGTCGGAGAGGAGTTTGTGAGCACGGTGAGTAAGAGTTGTTCATAAAAGTACCTGGTATGTCCACTCTCTTTTTTTTTTTCAGTTTGAAAGCTTTATTAAAGTAAATAATCAGTACAGTAAGGTGACAACAGCATAAATAAATGGGGAGGAGGAAATATAAGATGAATAATCATAATAAAGCCGATGGCACAAATGAGGAACAAAGCATTTTGAATTTTAAGAGAGGGGGGGAGGTGGGAGGGGGGATGATAAAAAACCTATTAATACATCAGAAATGGAAAAATTGCAATAATCATAAAACAGCAATCACAATAAAGTACAGTAAATGCACAAATAACAGCAAATATATGACCTAAGGGCATGAGAGAAAATATGAACGAAGTTAATAAAAACAGTAAATGTGAAAGAGTAAGGAATGTACTTATAAGCAGGAGTACAAATATTCAAGGGGGTTTAAAATTGGCAGAGGAGAACGTAGAGGGTTTCTTTTTGGCGGATTGATCCAAATGGAGAGTAAGGGGTAACCAGTACAAATCAACATTACGAGAGGGTTTGCAAGAGGCTGCAAAGGCAACGTCGAGCCTATGGGAGTGACAAAGTAAGTTCCACCAACATATTATGGAGAGTTTGTTTAGAGACTTCCAATTAGAAGAAATGTGTTGGAGTGCAAGGGCTAACATGAGGTCTAGGAGGCCACGTGAGTGTGGAGGGGGGTCAAGAGATTCTGAAAGACTCCCCAGAAATACCAAAGAGGCTGAGAAGGGGATAGAGAGGTGAAAGATATGAGAAATACGAGACCACACCTGTGTCCAAAAAAGACGAACAGAAGGGCAGAGAAAGAAAAGATGAAAGGAATCCGCATTGGGAGCATTGCAGGTCCAGCAAGTAGCACTAGAAGAGGAGAGAAAGCGAGACAGGGAGAGGGGAGAAAGGTAGAGCCTATGATAGAAGAAAAAGAGGGATTGAGTGAGAGAGGCATTGCGGGAAGTTTTCAGAGATTTAGCCCAGATTTTATCCCAAAGACAAATCGGCCATGTGGAATCTAGATCTTTTTCCCAAGAGAGTTCCAGTTTTGATTTGGGGCGATCAGGGTCAGGAGCAGAGAAGTATCTGTAGATAAGAGAGGCTTTAGGAACATTGGATAGAAGTGTAAGTAGGGAAGAGGGTGATGAGGGTGAGATGTCTGATTCAAGAGAGTAGTACCGGTCAAGAACAGTTTCCATAAGAATGAAGTATTTCTTTGCGAAGGAGGAAGGACAATGGAAGAAGGACTGAAATTGAGGAAAGGAACGAGGAGATAAACCATCGAAAAAATGGTGGACCCAGATAATACCCCTCGACCTCCACGTAGGCCAGGCAATGGGTCTGTTTCATATGAGAATGAGTGGATTATACCAGATGGGTAATAATAGAAAGGACTCACGAGAAATAGGGGCAGTTGATACCAAGGGTCGTTAAAGAGAGGAAGTGTGCCTAAATAAAGGGGGGACAAGACATGGAGCTTTAGGGTTAAAATGAAGAATTTCCTGAAATGAATACGGGAGTAGCAGGTCACGCTCAACAGAAAGCCAAAGAGGTGAAAAAAGGGAAATGTCCTGTGACAACCAAGGAGATGCTTGACGGAGGGAAAAGGATTTGTGGTAAAGACGGAAATCCAGGAAATTAGTTCCACCATTAACTTTGGGTTTACGAAGGGATGAAAGTGATATTCGCGCTTTTTTCTGTTTCCAGAGGAACTTGGACAAGACAGAGTCAATACGACGAAAGTAAAGAACCGGGATATGAATAGGAAGCATGGAAAGTAAATAAATTAAGATTGGGGCAACCATCATCTTGATGGAGTCAAGACGACCCCACCAAGAGAGGAAAAGGGGATTCCAGGAGGAAAGTAGAGCGTCTATCCTAGATATAACTGCGTTCATGTTAAGCTGGACAGAAGATGAAATAGAGTTGGAAAAAAGGACACCAAGATATTTTTTTTTCTTACTATTCCAAGCGAAACCAGTGGAAGAAAAGAAGTGTGGAATGCAGAATTTAGTTAAGGGAAGAATCTCCGTCTTATCCGAATTTATTTTATAACCGGAAACCAAAGAAAAGTTCTCAAATGCAACTAATAAGGCAGGGACCGAGGTAATAGGATCAGAAATAAATAAAAGTATGTCATCAGCATATGCAGATAATTTAAGCTGGTGGGGTCCATACGGAAAGCCAGAAATGGAAGGATTATTGCGAATGGAGGTCAGAAAGGGTTCAAGAGCCAGGATAAACAAAAGGGGGGAAAGAGGACAACCCTGGCGGACACCGTGTTTAAGTGTAAAGGGTGAAGTAAGTTTACCATTGACTAAAACAGATGCTTTGGGCATAGAATAGATTAAGGAAATATAGGAAATGAATTTCGGGCCAAAACCATGCCACTTCAGTGAAGCTATCAAAAAGGACCAATCAACTCGGTCAAATGCCTTTTCAGCGTCAACTGAGATGGCTGCAAGAGGAAGAGATAAGGAGGAGGCTTTACCAAGGACATTAAGAAGTAGTCTGGAGTTGTCCGAAGTGAGGCGACCTTTAACAAAGCCACATTGCTCCTTCCCTATGAGGTGTGGCATAAGGGGGTCAAGGAGAAGAGCTAGAAGTTTAGCAAACAGTTTATAATCTATGTTGACTAAAGATATTGGCCGATAATTTTTACAAAATTTAGGATCCCGTCCTTCTTTAGGGATGAGGCATATAGTAGCATCTTGGAAGGAGCCTTGAGCCAGTCCGTCAGAACAAAAAGACTGAAAAAGAAGGAGAAGACGAGGTAAAAGAATGTCGGAAAAATGGAGATAAAATTCAACCGGGAAGCCATCGGGGCCGGGGGTCTTGCCCTTGGTGAGAGACGTCAACGCAGTGGACAATTCAGAAAGACTAAGGTCAGAGTCTAGAGTAGAAAAGTTGAGCTGGGAGGAATCAGGCGCTGGTAGTCGATCAAAGTATGATTGAAGAAGATCTGGAGTAGGAGGATTTTCAGGGGAGTATAAAGATTCATAGAAAGATTGAAATTGTTCCAGAATGTCTTTGTCCGTGTGTAAAAGAGTGTTAGAAGGGGAGTAAATAGAATCAATAATAGTTCGTTCTTTTCGTGATTTTAGATAGTTAGCAAGCAGTTTACCTGATTTATTACGACCGCCATAATAACGAGCACTACTTCGGAGGAGATAGGAAGAGGCTGAATCTGTAGTGAGTTTGTTAAAGGCAATTTTAGATCGAAGGAGTTCAGGAGATATTTGGTTTGGAGAGGAGGTATAAAATTGGTGTTCTAGTGACTTAATATGTGATAGAACGACCTTGCGTTTTTGAAGGAATGCTTTCTTCTTTTTTGAGACAAAGTCGATAATGAAGCTGTGGGCCGTGGCTTTAAAGGAATCCCAAAGGATATGCAGAGGGGTATCAGGGGTAGAATTGATTTGGAAAAATTCTGAGGTGAAAGAGCGAAAGGAGGAAGAGAAAAGAGGATCAGTGAGAAGAGAGGAGTTAAAACGCCAACGAGAGGGCTTAGGAGCAGGAGGAAGAAGATCAAAGATAGTAATAATAGGAGCATGATCAGAAATGACAATAGGTTCAATGGAAGAGAAGAGAAGGTTTTGAGATGAGGAGGAAGAGAGGAAGATGTAATCCAAGCCGGAAAAAGAAGCATGTGGGGGAGAGAAAAAGGAGAAATCTATGGTTTCTGGGTGTGTGATCCTCCATGAGTCGATAAGATGGACCTGAGAAATAGTATCAAGGAACTGCTTGTGGGGCTTGTGAGGGGTGAAACGAACAGAAGATTTGCGGTCTAAAAAGGGGTCAACAATCTGGTTACAGTCTCCGCCTAATAAAAAGGAATCATCTTTGTATTGGATACATTTTGCTGTGATCGAGGGCCAAAAGGAAGAATCAAAGCATGTGGGACCATAAACATTCAATAAAGTAATCGGGATAGCATTGATAAGTAATTTAACTAAAACCCAACGACCCTCTTCATCTCTCTCCTCAAGGAGTACCTTACATTGGAGACGTTTATGAACTAGGATAGCAACACCATTCTTTTTATGAGAGGCAGGTGAAAAGAAAACATTGCCCACCCAAAGTCTTTTTAGTTTCAAAGATTCAGCATCAGAAAGATGGGTTTCTTGAATGAGGACAATATCAGGGTGGTAAGAGGAGAGGTGGTAAAGTACTCTCTGTCGCTTAATAGGATGATTAAATACTTTCACATTCCATGAAATAACTTTAAATATGAAAACGCATACAACTGTTCAAAAACAACAGGTGCAAAAATATACTGTACATGCAACAAATCAAAGTAGAGAGGGTAAGAACTTTTACAACCATTAGAGGAGTAGAATGATCAAAATTGAAAAATGCAAAAAGATACTGTACAAGTAGTGATGCAAACTTTAAGGAGGTAAAAAATATGAAAATCATTAAAAGGGTAGAAGGAAGGATAGGAGGAGGAAGAGAAAGAGAAAGGGAGAGGAAAAAGATGAGGGAAAAGGAGAGAAGGTCAGCAGAGGAAGAAGAAGAAAGAAAAGAGAGAAGGCATAGAAGACAGTACAAATCCAAAAGGATGACTGTAATGAACATACCTGAAGGGGGAAACGCACAAAGGGAAGGTGGGGAGGTGGTGATGCGTTACAAGACGGGTGGGCCAGGAACAGGAGCAGAACCACACCGGGACCTCACAAAAAGAAACAAAGGATGGAACAAGATGGTGAAGGGAGCATCCAATATATATCTGCAGGGGGAAAAAACGAGACAATTGTTAACATACGGAACATTTGACACACCGTATATATCCAGAAATTAGAAATAAGATTTATGAAAAACATACGCAAAGAGACACAGGAAAAAAGAAGATAAACAAGATAAGAAGAATGAGAAGACTAAAAGAAAGGAGTAAAAAGAGTATATGAAGTCAGAAAAACACTATTAGAGAACAATACATGGAGACAACAAAAAACATTTCAGCCACTAGTCGAAGGAGCGGAAGAGGCGTCCATCCCCTTCTCACTCTGCAAAAAGATGAAGTTGCGTAGCTCTCCAGGATCTTGAAATGACCAAGTCTTATTCCGATAGGTGACTCTGAAGGTACAAGGGTGAAACAAGCCATATCTTGCTCCCAGTGATCGCAAAGAAGGGCGCAGTGCTAAAAATTCCTTACGTCTGGAGGCAGTGGCATTAGAGACATCTTGAGATAGGTAAACTCGTTGACCTTGCCAAGTCAATAGTTTTTTGCTCCTTGCTGCTGAGAGAATCGAGAGAAGATCCGTGAATTTAAAAAAAAGGATAATGACTCCACGAGGCTTAGGAGATGAATCTGTTCTAGCGCCAAGTCTATGAGCTCTTTGAATACTGATGGACGTAGAGGGGGGCATGTCCAAGAGTTTCGGTAAAAAGGTGGTAAAAAGTCACTGGATTGTCACCCTCAAGATTTTCTGGTAAATTGTAAATACGAAGGTTGTTTCTTCTGTTTCGATTTTCCAAATCCTCCGTATGCTTTTGTAAAGAGAGGACAGTCTTTTCTAATGCATCAATGCGTTGCTTGTTGGATTGAACCTCAGGAAGCTGTAGCTCCACAGAAGAAAGGCGAGCATCCATGGACTCCCATTTGTCCTTCAAAGTTGCATATCCTTGCTTGTCTCTTCGACAAAAGGACGCATTGCACGAAGTTCTTCCAAAATTTGGTCAATAGGAGATGAGGAAGAATTATCCTCCGGTGTGGGAGAATTCTGTTTAAGACGCTTGCCAGACGGAGCAGGTGGAGAGGGTCTACTGGAGGCTGAATGAGCCGAAGGGGCTTTCTGAGAAGAAGAATTCAACATTTTTGCAGAGTGAGTCGATTTAGATGCACCAGTTGAAGAACTCACCGAAGTATTCACAGAGGAAGCAAAGACAAATTGAGGTTTGCGTAATCTCACCATAGAAATTCGTATTGCAGCCAATAACTTGTCGCAATGCCCTGAGAGGTAAAGAGAGTGCGTTGGCAATGTCTCAGAAGATCATCTTAGTAGAAAGCAAGCCAGGCGCTCAAAAAATACAAGCTGCTTCAAAAATACAGCACTGCGAGTAATGCCAAGAAGAGAGAAGTAGTAGCGTTGAAGAACTTAGTCGAACATGACAGGGTATACCAAAACACCTTTATCTGGTCCCAAGCTTATACTTGAAAAAGTATTATATAAATAACATAGGACAGAAAGGTAGCATACCATGAAGAGGAGAAAATGAAATTAACTCTCTGAGAAAGCGCTTGTAAATTGCGCAAGAAAACGCCAGTGGGTTGAATGGAGCATATGCTGGCAATTCAAAGAGAAAGGGCGCTGAGAATGGCAGTTAGGGAAAGCGCGTCATGAGGCAGCTGAGGTGTAAAGGAATGCCCATAAAGTCAAAAAGTCAGTAGAAAGCCATGAGGAATAGTAGTGGCGCACTTGCAGTGAATAGCGCTGAGGTGACAAGGCGTCCGAAGGAAGCGGGTGTCACAGATGAAACGCCATGACGAAATGCCTGAGCGAAGGCTCCTCAGAGAGATAGCAAGGTAAAAGTAGCCAAAAAACACCTTAATTGCTCACCCCCAAGGTCGTTGCTGCCGAGTGACACATGGCAGTCGAGGCCGTCCTGGTGTGTTGAGGAGGCGGAGGTCCGGTAATTCGAGGGACGTCTAAAATGGCGGCTGCGTGAGGAGGAGCAGAAACATCGTGTCAGCAGATGAAAAACAGCAGTTCAAAAGCCGCAAAGCCGCTCCGCGTGGTCTCCCGAGGTTCCGACAGGAGAATCCGGTAAGTAGTTGTGAATGCAGTCCCCTTCACATCGGGAAAACTGCAAGGAGGCTGTTCGGTGCGGCGGAGCTCCGCAACTAGCCGGCCATCTTGCGCGGCAGTCAAGCCACGCCCCCGGTATGTCCACTCTCTAACGCCTAGTCCCGTGTACTCTCCTATAGCGGCACAAAAGGCTTACCTACACCAACATCAAGTGCAACACAAGTGCAAAAGAAACTGATGAGATTATACACACATTTTTGCACTCCTAAAATGAATATGTACCCTTATATGTTAAACCTAGCAAAAACAATTAGTTTTGGGAATTTGGCCCAAAGTTCCAAAATGTTGTCGATGTTGATACAATTTAAAAGTGGTAGGAATCATTATGTTTGCTTTTTGATGGTATGCAAAGGATAGAAAACTTTCACAATCTAGATACAGTACTATAACTGCACTCAAACTCCAGATTAAGAACACAGTACTATGCACGTCTCCTGATTGTGTTTGACTCTTCCAAACAGTCTCCCTATCTGGCTCTAATAGAAATACTTACGGTGTCCCCTACTTCAAATACTACCGACAAAAAGTATGCATGGCATCTGGAGAAGTGTGGCTCAGTGGTTAGAGGCGGCAGACCCGGAGGCTGAGAGCGGCCGTGGACCAGAGTTCGATTCCCGACGCGGCAGGGTCTCGGGCTCAAAAATTCCACAGACTCGATAATTCTCGTGCCGGTGCCTACTCAACTCACGGGGTCACACTCTGCGACTCTGGGCAATAGCTTGCTTAATCTCCACTACGGCCCCTCGCGGCGGGATGCCTGGCTTTCACCTTGTGGATACCCTGCCGGGGTATCTCACAAGGGAATACCAGGACGGGTTCCCTAAGCAAGCGCCCTGAGACCTTCGGGTGATTTGTGCGCTATATAAGTCAAATTACATTACATTTTACATTACATTACATTCTCACTGCCGAAAATGAGACATTTATTTCACTCTACTTGGCCCACATGTCAAACATAGCAACTAGAATCAAGCATTATCTTGGAGCCTCGTTGTGTCATCTTCAATCATGTCCCATTTTAATGGTATCGCAAACAATCAACCTGTCACGCGTGAGACGAAACACCACATAGAAAAAATATTTGTAATCAGCAAACTTTCAAGGAACGCAAGGAATCTAATCAACACACAGCCGAGAAACGTAGACTTGATTTGTCGCCCGGGTCTGATTTGTAGGTTTTGTAGATGATATGAAAGCAATCGTACATGCTGATAAATCTCTAACATAAAAGAAAACATGATCATGAACTGAGTCATCACTGAAGGTTTTTTATGCAGGCAGTATCATGGGATTTTTGACCTGCACTGCCCAACATTTGCTGGAGTCTAGCGTTCGTCTTTTATGAGAACGTATCAACGCACCTTGTCGGTGCTTAGCTGGCAATAGTGAAGCAGGCGCCTTGGCCCAAGGGCCCTATTGACCCCACATATGGCTATACAGTGCTGCGAAGCGGTGTCTAGAGTGCCCTGACACCCTTGCTCCGTCCCCGACAAGCAATGTATTTTCAATGCATTCGGGATGGTACTGTTAAAAAGAGACAGAGACATGTCCCACTGTGAATTTTATCACTTTGAACAATGTTTTTCTAAAACCTTTAACTCGCTGATTTTAGTGATTCATTTTTTTAAATAAATAACTATCTGAAAAGAGCTTGCATTTATATCAGTGCATACCTGCCAAGTGACCTGAATTCATGGTTGACACTACAGCTTGTCCTGGATTTTTACCTAACATGCTGCATGAAGCTATTACGTCATAATTATAATGCCAACATTCAGAATAAATCTGCAAATCCCAGAATGCACAGTGTTATTTGCTAAATAGCTAGAATTAACAGGAGGTTTGACACATGATAAGCGACACATTTTTTGCTTTATACTGAAGAGAGTGGGCTGTCTATTAAACATCCTACCATTCCTCTCACTTATTCCCAACAAACGGAATTCCTCACCCTTGACAAATATTTACTTTAAAAACACAGACTGAGACACCCACTGCACAAAATCACAGGATGTTTAGTGTCGTGGCCGAGACTCGAACTTGGTCCCCTAGGTCCGAGGTCGGCTGCTCTAGCCTCAAGGCTACATCCTCTCCCCAGCCTGCCTTATTTTGCAGAATTAAAATTCTAAGAGTGCACCTTTGTGATGTTGCAGTGTTTAAGTTTTCCAGCATGCAAAGATTATTGACTACTGAAACCTATGGCTTGTTTGGTTTTTCTCTTAATAAATTGTGCTTTTTACTGCATCTCTTTTCATCCTGGCCAACTTTATGAAACTGGTGATGTTTTAAAAGAATCATTCCAGAAGCGGCATAAATGAAGTTGAACAACTTTGAACAATTGAGCACCTTCTGGGGGTTGGAGATTTTTCTGTGCCCAGAATAGTCCTATCAAATTCTCTGCCTCACCACTTTGAAGACTTGGAATAGTGTTCCTATAACCGCTCTCTGTCACATATGCCCTGTGTTTATGTCTAGGCATCTGAAGGATTTGGTTATCATGTTTGGTGCCGATTAGTTCTCCAAAGCATAATACATTTCCACAGGGACAGTTTTCCACCAGTTTATAGATTACTTAAAGACTGCATAATTTCATAACATATAGTGTGTTTGGGTTCAGTCTGGAGTGGATGTTACTTTTCCAAAGGTAATGAGAATGGTGGTTTACATACTAGAGCTAGAGTACTCTTCAGGTAAAAACTCAGTGTGACCCAGATGAAGAAATTGTGAGCAAATCTACACCTGCCTGTTCTTCTGAGACCTGCCCCAGGGGGATGTCCTTTTGATTTGTCTGCCCCATTGATATATTCCTGCATGGTGAAAACACAGAGGAAATTGTATATCTTTCTAAATGCTGTAATGAAAATGAAGAGCCTCTCTCCAGTGGGATGCATGGACCAACCAGGAAAGGGAGATATGACACTCCCCTAAGCATTCTGGCATGCTGGATCAGAAAGTAGTTTTGATGGCTTTGGATGTGGTCTTAATGTTGGAATCTGTGTTCAGAGATGTGGTGCACCATATAGGTTACTCTGCAGGAACTTTGTCATAGGTACTGACTTACAGTCCTTCCTAATGTTTTTAGAACTGCGTTGAGCTACATTTGCACTTACAAACTATGCCTTTAGACCCGCATAGGGCTCGCATGGTCTTCATTGACACCCTGTCTGTGAGTCCTTCAAGCATGAACGTCTGACCATGTCCAGGTGATTGGGTGCTCCAGACCCTGAAACTGCAGCTGGCTCAGCTTAGCATCCAGACAGTTTTGGAAACTTTCTACAACCTGTTTGTTTGTAGGCAACTCAAGCAGACACCACTTAATTTGAGTTTGCATTGAACACTAACCAGGGTGTGGCGTCCCATCCTCCACTGAGGATGCAAGCCATCAAAAAAAGGTGGTGCTCACAGGCCTACTTCAGGGTCATGGTGTGAAAAGCACTGAGGCTAATGATCTTATGGAGTTTCCACTTAATAGGTTCAAAAAGAGATGCTGATCAGCCCCTCACAGTCTTCGTCGTTCAGTGAGGTGAGCCTCGGAGATGGGTATTGGCTGAGAGCCCATGCAGAACCCATAGTGACTCCTTGTGTGAGGAAAAAAGATAGCAATGCTTGAGCTTTAGTCTTTATTTTAATCTGCCATTAAATACCTATAATTGTTTGCAGATAATCTTGGTGAAAATACAACACAAGCTATTGTTTAACTGACTTGAGAGGCAGCATTATTGTCTTCACTCTGTCATCTTGGGACAGGGGTTTGGGACAGAACTTTGCACCAAGTAATTTTGTTTGTTGACCATCTTTTGCCAGAAAGTGAACATTAAGGTGCATAGAAGCAGCCAACTCTGTCCAGAGCCACAAATGTCATTGTGGATTTAAAGACACATTTTAAGCTCCAAGAGGCAGTATGACTTGTGCATTTAACAAGCGGGGACCATGGCAATAGGAGGCGAACAATGGCATATAGCTGAACATTTTTGCATATCGCGGTCATTACCCAAAGATGTCAGAGTGCTTTATGATAAAGTAGGTTTCATTACCAGTGAAATAAAGTTACAATAATAATAACTGTGCCATTGAATGTCTTGCCTGGTTTCATCTGATTTCTGGTTTTCACGTTCCTGACAATGTTGGGCCACATTACCCCGGCATGGATTTTAAGCTTTATTCTAATGTTTATTTAGGCAATAATGATGATGTTACAAAACTGGTGCTCATGTAAAGCGCTCTGATGCCCGATATCTCGGGTCTACTTCGCTATATAAAACAAAAAATAGAAACATCAGTTGTTGGCCTATATATGTAGGAGCGTTGGCAGTCTGCCAGACTATGTTTGTGGTCCCATTAGTGAACTAGCAGCAGGCGGCAGCGCAGAAGCTTAATGTGCCTGCTGCAAAGAACATATACCTGATGCAGATCACAAAATGCATATGTAAATAGGTCAGTGAGGCACTGCTTTTGTCAGAGAGATCCTTTTGTTACTTGCAGTTTCTAAGTTAAAATCCTAACATACAACAGCGAGCTATTAACTGTCATCTAAGAGCTGGATGCAAACTGCAAGGAAAAAATTGGAGCATTATGTTTTTTCCCCCACAGTCTTTGTTTCATTTCCCTACTGTTTCAAAAATAAATTGTTATCTTTTCATTTTCAGCACCTGACAACCTGAAACATTACCGCATTTTGGGGCAATTTTCCAGCAAACAACAAGAGGACCCCAACCTCCTTTGCTGCTCTCTCACCCGACCCCGGCTACAACCCAGCAAACACCAGTGTTAAAGGTAAGGAAATTGATGCTATATATTTTTTAACATGGGAGTTAGGGCTATGTCTCTGGTCCCTCTCCAGGCCCTGAAGCAGTGTCTCTTTCAGTGCCTCTAGCAACCACTATGCAACAGAGGCAGGAGGCAGTACGGCTGTATTTTAGCAGTCATTTTGTGGGAAGGGGAGCTGTTGGAGATGTATTTGTATTTGAACTGAAATTTCATATTATTGCACTCCACCTTATACGTTGTGCTTTGATTATTGACAGGTTTATCAGCAAACAACAAGAGGACCCCCAACCTCCTTTGCTGCTCTCACCTGACCCCAGCTACAACCCAGCAAACACCAGTGACCAGTGTTAAAGGTAAGGAAACTGATGCTATATAATATTTTTTTTACATGGGAGTTAGGGCTATGTATCTGGTCCCTCTCCAGGCCCTGAAGCAGTGTCTCTTTCAGTGCCTCCAGCAACCACTATGCAACAGAGGCAGGAGGCAGTACAGCTGTATTTTAGCAGTCATTTTGTGGGAAGGGGAGCTGTTGGAGATGTATTTGTATTTGAACTGAAATTTCATATTATTGCACTCCACCTTATACGTTGTGCTTTGATTATTGACAGGTTTATCAGCAAACAACAAGAGGACCCCCAACCTCCTTTTCTGCTCTCACCTGACCCCAGCTACAACCCAGCAAACACCAGTGACCAGTGTTAAAGGTAAGGAAACTGATGCTATTTAATATTTTTTTTTACATGGGAGTTAGGGCTATGTATCTGGTCCCTCTCCAGGCCCTGAAGCAGTGTCTCTTTCAGTGCCTCCAGCAACCATTATGCAACAGAGGCAGGAGGCAGTACGGCTGTATTTTAGCAGTCATTTTGTGGGAAGGGGAGCTGTTGGAGATGTATTTGTATTTGAACTGAAATTTCATATTATTGCACTCCACCTTATACTTTGTACTTTGGTTATTGACAGGTTTATCAGCAAAGAACAAGAGGACCCCCAACCTCCTTTGCTGCTCTCACCTGACCCCAGCTACAACCCAGCAAACACCAGTGACCAGTGTTAAAGGTAAGGAAACTGATGCTATATATTCTTTTTACATGGGAGTTAGGGCTATGTATCTGGTCCCTCTCCAGGCCCTGAAGCAGTGTCTCTTTCAGTGCCTCCAGCAACCACTATGCAACAGAGGCAGGAGGCAGTACGGCTGTATTTTAGCAGTCATTTTGTGGGAAGGGGAGCTGTTGGAGATGTATTTGTATTTGAACTGAAATTTCATATTATTGCACTCCACCTTATACGTTGTGCTTTGATTATTGACAGGTTTATCAGCAAACAACAAGAGGACCCCCAACCTCCTTTGCTGCTCTCACCTGACCCCAGCTACAACCCAGCAAACACCAGTGACCAGTGTTAAAGGTAAGGAAACTGATGCTATATAATATTTTTTTTTACATGGGAGTTAGGGCTATGTATCTGGTCCCTCTCCAGGCCCTGAAGCAGTGTCTCTTTCAGTGCCACCAGCAACCACTATGCAACAGAGGCAGGAGGCAGTACGGCTGTATTTTAGCAGTCATTTTGTGGGAAGGGGAGCTGTTGGAGATGTATTTGTATTTGAACTGAAATTTCATATTATTGCACTCCACCTTATACGTTGTGCTTTGATTATTGACAGGTTTATCAGCAAACAACAAGAGGACCCCCAACCTCCTTTTCTGCTCTCACCTGACCCCAGCTACAACCCAGCAAACACCAGTGACCAGTGTTAAAGGTAAGGAAACTGATGCTATATAATATTTATTTTTACATGGGAGTTAGGGCTATGTATCTGGTCCCTCTCCAGGCCCTGAAGCAGTGTCTCTTTCAGTGCCTGCAGCAACCACTATGCAACAGAGGCAGGAGGCAGTACGGCTGTATTTTAGCAGTCATTTTGTGGGAAGGGGAGCTGTTGGAGATGTATTTGTATTTGAACTGAAATTTCATATTATTGCACTCCACCTTATACTTTGTACTTTGATTATTGACAGGTTTATCAGCAAACAACAAGAGGACCCCCAACCTCCTTTGCTGCTCTCACCTGACCCCAGCTACAACCCAGCAAACACCAGTGATCAGTGTTAAAGTTAAGGAAACTGATGCTATATATTCTTTTTACATGGGAGTTAGGGCTATGTATCTGGTCACTCTCCAGGCCCTGAAGCAGTGTCTCTTTCAGTGCCTCCAGCAACCACTATGCAACAGAGGCAGGAGGCAGTACGGCTGTATTTTAGCAGTCATTTTGTGGGAAGGGGAGCTGTTGGAGATGTATTTGTATTTGAACTGAAATTTCATATTATTGCACTCCACCTTATACGTTGTACTTTGATTATTGACAGGTTTATCAGCAAACAACAAGAGGACCCCCAACCTCCTTTGCTGCTCTCACCTGACCCCAGCTACAACCCAGCAAACACCAGTGACCAGTGTTAAAGGTAAGGAAACTGATGCTATATAATATTTTTTTACATGGGAGTTAGGGCTATGTATCTGGTCCCTCTCCAGGCCCTGAAGCAGTGTCTCTTTCAGTGCCTCCAGCAACCACTATGCAACAGAGGCAGGAGGCAGTAAGGCTGTATTTTAGCAGTCATTTTGTGGGAAGGGGAGCTGTTGGAGATGTATTTGTATTTGAACTGAAATTTCATATTATTGCACTCCACCTTATACGTTGTGCTTTGATTATTGACAGGTTTATCAGCAAACAACAATAGGACCCCCAACCTCCTTTGCTGCTCTCACCTGACCCCAGCTACAACCCAGCAAACACCAGTGACCAGTGTTAAAGGTAAGGAAACTGATGCTATATAATATTTTTTTTTACAAGGGAGTTAGGGCTATGTATCTGGTCCCTCTCCAGGCCCTGAAGCAGTGTCTCTTTCAGTGCCTCCAGCAACCACTATGCAACAGAGGCAGGAGGCAGTATGGCTGTATTTTAGCAGTCATTTTGTGGGAAGGGGAGCTGTTGGAGATGTATTTGTATTTGAACTGAAATGTCATATTATTGCACTCCACCTTATACGTTGTGCTTTGATTATTGACAGGTTTATCAGCAAACAACAAGAGGACCCCCAACCTCCTTTGCTGCTCTCACCTGACCCCAGCTACAACCCAGCAAACACCAGTGACCAGTGTTAAAGGTAAGGAAACTGATGCTATATATTCTTTTTACATGGGAGTTAGGGCTATGTATCTGGTCACTCTCCAGGCCCTGAAGCAGTGTCTCTTTCAGTGCCTCCAGCAATCACTATGGCACAGAGAGGCAGGAGCGAGTACGGCTCTATTTTTAGCAGTCATTTGAGATGTATTAGGATAATCCACAAGATATATGTATAATGTATTTATACTGAAATTTGATATTATTGCACTGCACCTTATACGTTGTACTTTGATTATTGACAGGTTTCTTTAATATATATATATTGGTAAGGCCAGCAACACACCATCATGAATACAGTACAAGAGCTGATTACAAAGTCATTCCAGTCACGGCCACTTGAACAAAAACTACAGATAAAACAATTAGGACCTCATCAGCCTGAAATAAACCTACAGCAAACTACCCAGGACAGAGGAAAAATGTCAAAACGTACATTCTCAAATGCCTGGTACAAAAAAGCTGATTGGCTTACAGGGTGCCCTATAAGAAATTCTCTGTTCTGCTTCCCCTGCTTGCTGTTTGGCGATGACTTTTCTTGGACACGGCAAGGAATGGTCGACCTGAAGCACATCGCTGAAAAAATAAAGAAGCATGCGCTCACAAGAAATCATCTGGAAAACCTGACAAGACTGGGAATGTTGGGGGAAGACGCACCAATTGAGCAGCAGATAAATGATGCGTATCGCAAATCCATTCAAAAACACAATGAAGCTGTTGATAAGAACAGACAAAATCTATCCAGGATCATTGATTGCATTCGTTTCTGTGGTGCTTTCGAACTGGCATTGCGAGGCCATGACGAATCAGAAACTTCCTCAAAACCTGGGATCTTCCGAGGCCTAGTGGATTTAATGTCAACCATAGACCAGGATTTGGAAAGACATTTAGCACGTGCTACAGTCTTTAAGGGCACCTCTAATACAATACAAAATGAACTCCTTGACTGTATGCTCGAAGTTATAAGAAGCCATATTGTGCAAGAGTTGCAAAACACAGACTTTGTGGCTATTCAGGCTGATGACACCACTGATGTGTCCACTCAAACACAGTCCGTGTTAGCGTTTCGGTACCTTGACAGTGACAGAAACGTTGTGGAAAGATTTTATGGCTTCACACATTTAAGTGACTCTAGTGCAGCAACCATCACTAAAGCAATACTGGATCAACTGGACTTAATTTTCCCGGACCTGCCTCAAAAACAAAAACTTATCGCACAAAGCTATGATGGTGCGTCCGTAATGAGTGGAAGCCTTAGTGGAGTACAGAAACGAATTCGAGATGTGTACCCTAATGCTCATTTTGTGCACTGTTACGCCCACCAACTCAATCTTATTATGCAACATGAGGTATCAAAGATCAGAGAGACACGAGTTTTCTTTCAGGATATCGGAGGCATAGCAGCATTCTTCACACGTTCCCCAAAAAGAACAGAAGCCCTTCATGAGATTGTGGACAAAAGCGTACCAAGGGGATCCTCAACTCGTTGGAACTTTCACACTCGTACAGTCAACTTAAACTTTGAACAGAGGGAGGGCCTTCATAAATGTTTTGTCGCCATAGCATCCAGAGCAGACTTTGATCACACAAGTCAGGGTGAAGCCCATGGCTTTATTAGAACACTAGAAGACAAAGAGTTTCAGTTCTTACTGTTTTTATTTCATGGCATAATGACTCCTGTTGAGGTGTTATACGATCAGTTGCAAATAAAAGACCTAGATACTGTCTCTGTGAAAGCCAATACATCTGCATTTGTACAACAGATTATGAAAGTGAGAGATGGGGTTGACAATTTAGAGAGCAAACTGCCGGAGGATTCTATTTTTGCAAACCGCAGACAAAACATCACCTCTCTGGTTCGAATTGGAAAGGAGGTATGTGACATTGTAATTGTGCAGGCAAAAGAACGTTTTTCATTCACAAAACATTTGGTGAGTGCAACTTTATTGCAAAGTAAAGAGTTTGCACAATATGATGAATCCTTCCCTGAGCGTGCTCTGAATCAGGCTGTGGAAGCATATCCTATGCTCATAAAAGAGCAGCTGAGAACTGAGCTATCTGTACTCTACAGAAGGCCTGTGTACTGGAAGGCCAAAAGCGCCTTGACTTTGCTGAGTTTAATTCATAAACTGCATATGGAAAACTCACTTACAGAGATAGTGACTTTACTAAAAATTGTGATTATGACTCCAATGACAACAGTAGAAGCTGAACGATGTTTTTCAGCCTTAAGAGGAAAGACTAAATGCTTTGGCAATGCTATCTGTAGAGAGCAAGCTAGTCCAAAAGATACCGGACTTCAACATGAAAGTAATTGACAAGTTTGCTGCACTGAAAGAAAGACGTGCGGATTTCATTTACAAAAAGTGAATGCTGCTACTTGTTTGTTGAATACAAAAAATTCTGATTGAGGTAAGAAATGCATTGTTATCACTGTTTTTAAAAGTTTTGTAGTGTTTGTTCTATTCGGATCTGTCTCCCGCAGGGTGAACAATTCGTTGCTTGTGTTGCCTATCAAAACTTTCCCCTTGACAAATTACGAAAACCTTTATACCATTTATATTTGGGGTACTTGCGTGGACCTATGTGAAGTGTGTGTACAAAGCTCAGCTCAACCAGAATCACGGTAACAGCGCATTGCGCTGCCTCTTTTATATTCAGTATATTGTAAGACTGTTTTTCCTCCCCCGCCTTTCCTTGTTTTGTTTCCCTGTTTTCCCCTTGCTTGCCATTCGTTACTCTAGAGTCTAATATTCTGTATGTTGCAAGACTGTTTTTCTTCCCCCTCCTTTCCTTGTTTTGTTTCCCTGTTTTCCCCTTGCGTGCCATTCGTTACTCTAGAGTCTAATAGAGTCGGAAGGCCGTAGGGGAAGACTGTGGACTTTTATTCAAGTTCCTGACGCTCCTGCGGAACGAACCTGGCAACCATTACACTGCTGTGCAACTTCTTCTACTCTTAGAGCTGAGATTTCCATGAAAGTCTTATAGTCTGAATCAGCACCTGAGCATAATAGGACAGAATGTATGAAGCTCTGTGGTAATACTGAATAAGCAGCTACCTATGTTATGCCATCTATTAATGTAATAACTGCACTTTCACAATTGCTTTATTGACCTTCCTGCTTTATCAAATTGGGGGGGGGGGGGTAATCCCCCCAAACCCCCCTTTTGGGGTTCGGGCTCGCTCGCTGCGCTCGCTCGCTACGGTGCTGTATGCTAATTAGTTTGCGCCTCACCACTTTAAAATCTCACCCACCGCTACTGTGTTCGGGGCGCTGCCTGCGTGCTCGGAATGTGTAGCGCGCGAACTTACCCATGAGGTGGACTATGGGCGCGGCCATCTTGTTTTTTCAATTGTCCCACCCGCTCGCATTCCCTTATTTCCGGTTTCGGGTTGCTCCTAACGTGTTCGCGTTATGCAAGTCATGTTCGGGAACGCATCTACTTGTTCGCTCAGACAAACTGCGTGTTAGCGAGAAATATCACGAGAACTTACCCACCTGGTCGCGATGGGCGTGGACATCTTGTTTTTTAAACTCTATGCTAAGGTTTTGGGCCTAGTTTTCTATCCACCTTTAATCTGTGCAATCCTTATTTTTTCACAGTTTTTCTCACTTTTTTCACTTATTATCTATCTATCTCTGTCCCTAAGTTTATATTTTGCATTTTATTTCTACTTTTACAACTTTTATTCCACTTTTCTACTGTTTTATTTTACTTCCTTCTTTTACCTTGCTACTTCTTTCCCCTAACTTTTATTCTCTAACTTTTCTTTTACGCTCCACCCCAGAACCATGGAAAAGGGCAGCAGCACCACCGGCTCGAAGGGCAAGGCGCCTGTGCCCAAGAGCCGGCTGTCTTGCAGCAGAATGAGACCTTCAGGGGTGAAGCCCCGGCAACTTTTCGGGGAGGAGGAGGTGGCTGCCCTAGTTTTTTTCATCCAGCACCACCTCCCCTTGACCTTGGCAGCAGGCGGCAGGCCCGGCTCCGGTTACCCCCAGAGGATCGTCTCCGGCGATGGGTGAAGGTGCACCGGTCAGTCTTCCGCTGTTCCAGTATCCGGCGCACCCACCATCAGCTGTCCCACCGTTGGGCAGACATTCTGGACCGAGAGCAGGACTTGTTGGACCTGCTAGGTGTCGAGGTCGCGGAGCTTGGTGAGTATCTAGTAATATATATATATATATATATATAGTAGTATAAGTATTGTATCTTTCTTATTCTTGGGCGAATAAGTAACACGATTACAGGTGCGCTTAGTCACATTGCAGATCAATTCCGTTTCAAAATCTTCTGTGATTGTATGACACAGGTGCTGCTGGTCACTTCTCTTACGTGTTTATTTATTGTAGAGAACTGAAGTTAGTTAATGCTATTGCTAGAGTCTAGTCCTTCCATTGTCCGTCAGTGAAATAGTGGTGGATGGATATAATAAGTTTACTTAGTATTAGTTCATATTTTTTTTTATGGTCTGCATGAAGCCTCCTCTGTCAATGAATGCTTAGTTACTTCTTACCCCAGCCCTCCATAGAACCTATTTTTAGTTTGTTTAGTGAGTGGTAGGCTTAGCAGCAATAGCATTGTCAGTCAGTAGCAGAACAAAATATGACGCAACCAACCAAAAATTCTGTGTATGCACAATGCATGTGTCCTCCATCTCATCTATGCATTTTTGCTGGCAAAAATAAAATGGAAATGCCTACTTACAGAACAATTGGCCCGTCTGGAATAGGTGGTGTTGGTAAGGTGGTACTGGCTCCGTTACTTAGTATTCTGCAATCAGAATGATTATGGAACATTTGATTAGTGTTCTATAAGTATACAGTCTGTGAATCCTGCAAGCCAGTAGTCATTCGATAGGTAAATTTTATTGCAATTGTTGTTTCCTAAAATGTTTGAGTGGTTTTTTTTTCATGATGTATTTGTTTCACAGCACTCAATGTTTTTCTCTTTCTTAATTATTTCTTACATGATCCGCAGAACCCAGGGGCAAGAAGACGGGGTCCGAGTCGGTGGGTCAACCACCAGAGCGCTCCTCTACTGAGGATCCTGCTGCTGGCCCCAGTAAGTCCTACAGTGCTTTTATTATGAACAATTATATTTCCCTAACTTTTTAACGCACATTTTTTTCCCAACCGATTAATTATGCTTCCTTCCTAATTCAATTTTAACAAAAGCTTCTTTGATCTTCATTATGTTTCCAAAATTCTGGGTATCTGTCCCTGCCTTTCAGTTCCTTCAAACTGCCTCTGCTATGACTCTCTGTGCTACTACTATTAGACTGTTTGTAGGTAATCTTGCCCTGTTGGCCACTCTTTAGTTAAGGTATTATTTTTAATAAATCTGTGATAGAATAGCTGTAGCCACTGGGTCAACTCCTGTCTTTTGCGTTTTCCTCTGAAATGTCTCGGTTTTGTCAATTGCCACAAACAAAATGTGCAACCAGATGTTTGTCTAGTATTTTGTAAACGTTAGTATACTACTACTACTCTTGTGGGTATTCTATGCACAGCCACATACAGAACTATGCACCAGAAAATTGGATGTCGGTGATAGGGAAGTTGGACCTTACTTACACCTCAGTCACAGAACTCAGAAGAACCCACAATTCACTGACCGACTACCTATAGTGTCTCAGTCATTAGTCATCGATTCAATTATCCCACTCCCGACCCCCCACACGAAGATGCCCAATGATTTTATTACACAACCCATAACATAGGTAACACCCTTTTGCTCACTCACTCATGTAAGTCTACAACACCACAGACACTGAAAATATACTCCCGAGTCAATGTGGTAGTTCAAAAGCTTTATTTTTTCAAAATAATAACAATCTTTGTAAGTTGTTGAGTGAAATACATCCAGGTCCACCAGGAAAAAAAAAGAAGATTAAAACTATACATTTGTACAACTACTAGTGCACGATAGGGAACTGTGGAAAATGTGGGAGACCCCTCACCATTGAACGTATACTGGTTACATATGCATCTTTAGTAAGCTCTGGAAATCTCTGGTTCGCAGAAGGAAATCTTCTCATCTGCCTAAAAATAATAACAAAACTGGTGCACGTTAGACAGTATGAAATACAATTACGTAAGCTTTTTGCAGGTGTAACATTATGGATAAGCAATAGGGACTAACCAAACTCCATAGTACATACAAAAACGTGCCTTGTTTTTTTTCAACCTCTTCAGTTGTATGCATTGCAAGACTCATGTGGCCTCAAAGGCGTCTTACTGTGCAACAAGCTGTGAGGTAACATGCGCAAAACAGTAGACATGGATCTAAAATGGTTACATGGCTCAGGCTAAATTTACAAGGACTAGAGTAGCAGTAGAGATGAGATGAGCTTAGGGACCATATAACATAATAAATTAATGCTAATGTCTGTCTAGTGACTCTGCTGTAGTACGCAATTTGGACTACTGATTATGTTGTACTTAACTGTTTTGCCAAACTTCCTTCCTGGTGAAAAAACAAGTAAAATAGGGGGGAGGTGTGCATGCATCTAAAAAGGTGTACTTGTTTTTATAGGTGCACAACCACTACCACCCACCAGTGCCGACGGGGCCAGCGGAGATGAAACTCAAGCCATCCCGGAGGGGACAGGTGCTGCGGCACCTACAGGAGCACCAGTGGGGAAGGAAACATCAGTGGTGAGCGGTGGTTAGTTATATTCAATACTTATCTGCATTACTAGGTGGAAGGGGAACATTTCCATCACTGTACTCTGAGACTTATTAAGTAAGTATGAACTTGAAGTTGTACTGGACAATATAGAACAGGTGAATGACACCACCTTTACTTGGCATTGACAATGCATTAGCAATAGCATTACCACCAGCGTGAGTTCATTAAACAAGGCCTCTACTATCAGACTCCAACTCAGCTGTGAAAGTTATGTAGAAGACTAAAAGTCAGATCAGATGACCTTGATGGATATGTTTTTACAAAATGTAAAGAAGTGAAGTAGGATGGAAGGAGGAAGGAGGAAGGACAAATGAGTCAACTACCATAGAAGGATACTTTGGAAGCAGGTGGCTGATAGCAATCCGATGCATGGGTTGTTGAAAGATGGATGGAAGGTGAAAGCAGATGCCTTCCTGGGTAGGAGACACACACAATATGGGTGGGTAGTGGATAGGAAGAATCAGCAGCGGTGTTTGTGTCAAACCCAAAGGCAAGGCAAGGAAGGAGTGGACGTCTGAGTCGTTGGTGAAACTAAAACCAGCTAAGGTTTGTCGAGCGATAATAAAGAATAATAGACATTTACTTTTAATGCATGGATGCCCCCTGGATGTGTTGTATTAATCTTCGGTGGAGACTGTCAACGGAAGCAGAGTATATAATATAAAAGGAGATACGAAAAAGACTGGTGTTCTTATGTGTAGTGAAGTCCACCCATAGTACTAGGGCAAGTATAATGCCGGGCAAAAGTCCAACAAATGTTACAGGCCGTACAATCTGGAGGATAGATACTTAAACTTACCACCAATTTTTCTACTGAGCTTTCTAGTGCTACTGTGCTACTATGTGTTGAATTAATTTTGTGTTACTGATTTGCTGGGAGTTTGGATTACAACAATTATGTTTCTTTCTTTATAGCTACTCCTTCCCAAAAACCATCCCGGAAGGAGTTGGCAGCCAGGGCCCGGCAAGGGAAACTGCAGGCCATCGTGGACGCTTACCGCCGGCTGGTGGCTCAGGCCGAGGAGGAGGAGGAGGCAGCGGCAGCAGCTGCTGCCTCTTCCAATGCCCCGGCCCCTAGCCAGGCCCCACCTGCAGGAGTACGGTGCTGTGGTCAGGCAGCCGCCCACCGGCGGCATTTCTCAACATCGGCCGCCCCCCCCACATGGATGCAAATGTAGGTGCCATGCATTTCGGCAACAGATTCTCCTCCGGGTGTCAAAGCTGGAGGATCAAGTAGAGGAGCGGGTGAAGATATTAGTGGACAAACACCTTAAAGTCCGCCGATTGTAATGGACCCTGTTCATTTGCCCCTTTTTTAATACTTTTGTTGGTGGATGGGAATTGGGTGGTTTTTGTGGGACATTCCTTGGGCTTGGACATTTGGTTGGGGTTAGGGAGGGTAGGGAGAGGGGTGGGTGAGGTGTGGGATAGGAATTTCAATTTTTTTATGTATTCATCAAGTTCTGTTCATGAATACATGTAATTTATTTTCAATGTACACATATAATGTTAATTTATGTGGAGGGGTACTGTTTCACCAATTAATGTACGTTGCAAGGTTTAATTGGAGATGCAGGTCAGCGGACAGTGCTTTTGATTAAAATAATTTATTACTTGCCCACATCTGTAACATTCAGACAGATAGATGCGGTACCCATCACCAGTATTTGTCATATTAGAGGAACTAACAGTCTCTCCTCCATTATACCTCACAGCAAACTTATCTTACCTGTGATTGCTGATGATGATGAAGTTCGGCACCGCAAGGTCTGCATTTGTTTCCCAAGACAATGGAGAAGATTCTGTGGTTGTGTGATGGTAGTAGTAGACACTGGCACTAGCATTTGCAAACAAAAAAAAAAGAGGCAGTCACTTGCGTTAGAGACAATGTGGGGGTAGTGTGAAAGTACAGGACATTAACAAGACTGACCAAAAACAATATTGCAACTGCTAAACTAAAAGAAAACAATGGTGTTGGGGATTGGCAAGTACAAGAGAAGATAAGAAGTTCAACTGTAGTTGTGTTGAAGGAGTCACTTAAACACAATCCATTTCATAAACTTTAATGCTGTAAACTTAAACCCAAACAATGCCGGCAATTAATTAGATGTATTCGGTGGGTCCCATTGGAAACTTATTTGGCTCGTACATACACAGAGCTTGGGTGGGCAAGCAGAAGAAGATCCTGGCCATGCCTTGTTCACATTTAATTTGTGTTGCTTTCACCACATCTGCCTCAGCAAGCGTGTGATCAAATTGTTGGTGTACATTTAATGTAACATCACACCTCAATATAAAACCACACAGCCCGGGGGAAGCGGGTTAGGGTTTGATGAATGGATGGGAACGGGGGTTTGGGGAAAGGTTTGACAAAGAAAAACAGTACGCCTCGAGACAACAAAAGCAAAACAATGAAGACGATGATTGATGATGATGATCCAGTACCCAATGAATCTAAAATAAAGGTAGGAAAAGGAAATGCATGCATGATGAATAGAAATGTTATAACTTGCTGGTTAATAATGATGAGTGTTACTTAAACTACTACTACACAATTATACAGTACAAGGAAGTATTTCTTATATATGACATTTGCCTAGGCGGTATGCCCTCTGAGAAACACTAATACCTGCTGTAGCGGGCAGAAAGCTAAGAAAAAGAAAATGAAGAAATAGTTTTAGGTAGCAAAAACATAGTCACACAAGCGTTAAATTAATGAAGACGAAAAAGGAATAAAATAAACGGAAATGATGCTAAAGTTACTGTATTATCCAGGCCCAAAATGTGTATCTCGTCATTCATCTTCTTGGTCCTCTCATCCATGGACACGCTGAATAACATTCTTGTATTCCACTTGCTTGATGATGAGGATTGGTATGGTAAGGGTGAGTTGTTGCTCATAGTATAAACAGCACTGGGTAAAAGGCCAGCCTGTAAGTGTTGATGGAAAAAGAAAAGGGGATTATAAAAAAAAGTGAATAAAAAATAAAATGCTAATACAGTGAAGTTCAAACAAATACAAGACTCGTCGTGAGCGAGTAGACTTTCAGACTGAGGCGGCTTGGATACATTGTGTCTAACTCTACTAGTTGCACATCATTAATCTAGAAGGACAACAAGATAGGAGCCAGCACAGAACAGACCCACAACACAGGGTCGCCCGTAACCCAAACTACATGTACCTTAATTTTTCACGGAGCCAGAGAAAGGACATAAAAAAGCAACGTAACATTTTCCAAATTAAGCAACTAAATCAATGCGCCATTGTCAGTCATCAATCATACCACTATTGTACTCTACCACTGCACACACATGTAGTAGCCTGGGTCTGTACTCTGCTGCGCTTGTTCTTAATTGGTTGTGTTTACCTTCTATTCCACTTCCTGAAACATCTTACATCAATCATCTCAGATCCAACTGCCTGACAGCGTGCAAAGATACTATGGTGGTCATCATCATCAGGTGTGGCACATGTACGTGTTGTCCAACAGCAACAGCAACTCAGTCTGTAGTGAGTGACTACGATTAAGTAAGTCCTGACTGCACCTGCAGTAGTAGGAGTACAATTGGTTAATATATATTATTGAACAACATGGAAAAATTGGCTATCACTTGAGTCACAACACAAGTACTTGGTTAATAATGATTAAACTACTACTATACTTCTACTCCATGCACATTTGCTCAGAGTCAGCAAGCATCCAATGCAATGCATGGGATCAATCATTTCATATAACTGTCTTGATCTTCTCTTTGGCTGTCAGATGATCACAGATGCTGCTGAGCCTTCTGAAAGTAATGACGAGTCACATGTTTACTTTAGTTTTGGATGCCTGCTCAAGTTCTGACAGTATGATTGCCTTACGACAGTGATGAGTTTCAGATTTCAAAGAAAACAGAAGATGGCTATAGTCACGTACGGTTCACTTGTTATGGAGGGACTGTTAGAGGCTACATTATTGTACTATTCTCCATCTCCTTCCAATGTATGGCAAGATGGAATTGTATTGAGTACGAGTCAGGAAGATGGAGCAGGACTCTGAGGAGTGGAGTCAACAGTTAAATAAATGCACAGACATGCAACTCTAATAGGTAAATAAAAAGATACAGTGGTGATGGATTTGTTTGTGGTTTGATTTGCACCAGAAAGACATTACTATACACACAAATAAAAGAAGGGAGAAAGTAACAATTTGAAAGTCTAGTTGTCAGGGAAGAGGAGCTCGTCCTCAAACTCTGGGGGTTCGGACAGAAGTAGGTCATGCCAGTAGTTATGTCTTTGGACTTGCTCTCCTCTTCCTGCTGTGATTCACATATTTTGTAGTCTGGTGGTATGAAGTGTTGATTCATTTTGAACATCGTTAACCTCTCCACGCTTTTGGGGGAGAGACTGGTCATTTTCACAGTTACAATGGCAACAGCAGCACTGAAAACACGCTCAGAAGAGACACTTGCAACAGGATAAGCCAGATACTTTATCGCCAGCCGGCTGAGCACTGGCCAGTGTCTTCTTTTGTCATACCAATAGACCAATGGGCTTTGTTCCATGAACCCCTCTGTTGTGTCATCCAGATAGGCCTGAACCATCCGCTCAATGTTCATTGGTGCTCCGCTTTGCTTGCCCTCTTTTCCCTTTGTGACAGCAACGGACTTACCCATCCCTTTCTGTAGAAACCAAGCAGCTATGCTTTTGCTTGTGTCTGCTGAATCAGATCCTGTTGGTGCTGTTATTGGTAGTGTTGGTGCCTGTTGAAAAGCAGATGCACTGCTCTCATGCTCTGAATAACTTGACTCTGGAGGATGCCCTGTAGTACTTGCACTGTCCTGGGCTGGCACTGGCAGGCCTCTAATTAAGAGCCGTTCATTTTCTAAATCAGTGGCTTCATCAGCTATTAAAGTTAATTCATCCTGTATCGGACTACCAGCTAGGAGGGTGTTCTAGTGGGTTGACATAATCTGACTGGGGACAAAGTGGCTATGGGATGAGCAAAAGGAGGTGTGGGGTTTAGGGAGAGTGGGGTACTCACAGCTGTTAAGGGGGAGTACTGGCTAAGCCCAGTGGAGATGATGGGGTTTGAATTGGGGGTCAGTGGAGTTGCCGTAAAACGCTTTTCTGAGAGTGGGGTAAATATTGGCCATTTTAGCTAGGTTGATGTTAGAGACTCAGATTAGGATGATACCATTATTGTAGAGGGTGATAGTGGGGGTGGCTTTGATGGTGGATGAGGGAGACTTTGGCCCCATTCACAGAATGAACTTAATACTCAATCCTAAACTTACTACTATTTTGGTATTCACAGAATGCACTTACTACTTTTGGCATTCACAGAATGAACTTACTACTTTTGGTATTCACAGAAGTTAGGATTTTGTCTTACGTCTGTCTTAAGACAGACTTAAGACAGAATTAAGACAGATTTAAGACAAACTTAAGACAGACTTAAGACAGACTTAAGACAGACTTAAGACAAACTTAAGACAGACTTAAGAGAGACTTAAGACAAAATCCTAACTTAAGTCTGTCTTAAGTTTGTCTTAAGACAAAACCCTAACTTCTGTGAATACCAAAAGTAGTAAGTTCATTCTGTGAATACCAAAAGTAGTAAGTGCATTCTGTGAATGCTAAAAGTAGTAAATGCATTCTGTGAATACCAAAATAGTAGTAAATGTAGGATTCAGTCTTAAGTTCATTCTGTGAATCAGGCCCATTGTATTCACAGATGATATCCTTTTATATTGTTCTAAACCGGCAACCTCTCTCCCTCCTTTCCATCAACAAGTTGAATCATTTTCCCAGTTATCAGGTTATTGGCTTAATACTGATATGTGTGAAGTCTTGCCTCTAAATGTTCTGTGTCAAAAACAATATTTTAATCACACTGGTTTTTCCTGGCAACCCTCAAAAATAAAATACTTGGGCTTGTGGTTCTCACCGAATATCCCTGAGACGTTAAAACTACATTTTGATCACATTAGCAAAATGTTAAAGATACTATTGCACGTTGGCATCCTCTTTTCCTCTCTTGTTGGGAATGAATGGATTCGATTAAATTGATGCTTAACCCTCTGATTTTATATATTATTTACATGATCCCTGTTCATATCCCTGGATATTATTTTAAGAAAATTGACTCACTTTTAACAACATTTCTTTGGAAGGATAAACCTCCTCAAATAGCTTTGTCCTCCCTAAAAAAGAGAAAACCTAATGGAGGCCTTAAGTTCCCTGATTTCAAAACTTATCGCTCACCTTTTTCTCTAAAACAAGCTACCCGCTGGCTCCTATCTGAGCTTCCTTTACATCCTCCAGTATGGATTAATATAGAGAAATCTTTCATCTCCCCCTTTGACTTTCGGGAAATCCCTGGTTTCACTAATATTATTTCTTTATTGCGTTCTCCCATTATTTCTCATACCCGTAAGCTTTTAGCACCTCTTTTATCATCTTCATATCCTTGTGCTATTTCTCTTCATCAGCAACTCATTTGGCACATTAAATCATTACGAATCAAGATAGCATATATTAGAGATTTTGAAGATCAAAGAACTTGCTTTTGATATCTCAACTCTTAATTAATAACCATCCCTTATCATTTACTGATCTTCTAACAAAATTGTCATGGCCTGCTACCTTCAATTCACAATATGTTCTTCTACTCCCACACCTCAATCAATATCTTCTCGCGCAACCAACCACTTTCAATCCTCCTACAACATGTGCTGCACTTTGTTCTATATTAGGCACATCCCCCTGCACATCTACCATATATAAGTGCTTACTACTACCCTCAGACTGACTCATGTCAAGGACTGAATTGGTCTGTGAAAAAGACTTAACACAATGCTGGCCTACTGCTACTTGGGGTAGACTATGGCTTAAACTTCATAAGACCTCACGAGCTGAGAATACAACTCAGACCATTTTTTTCAGCACTTATTGATTTCTCCTGCGACATTAGCATCTTTCTCACTAAATACATCTTCTACATGTTGGTCCTGTTCCTGTTCTATTGCTGATTTAAAACATGTTATTTGAATGCCCTAATATCCATCAGTTTTGGCAGTTGGTTTGGTCCCAAACAAAAAAGTTAAGTTAATATACCCTTTTCTTTACTCAATATTTTTTAGGCATCTTGTTACCCTCAAACTTTAAGTTGTTAGATTTATTGTTAGCTATTGTTGCTTTCCACTTAATAACTTCAAATTGGAAGCAAACAGATAAAGTTACTTTTAGAGCTTGGTGGAACGCTGTGTGTTTTCATCATAGACTTGACACCAATTATGTTTCCCTTATTTCTTTAGCAATTAAAAGAGATCTTTTATGGCGTCCACTAACCACATACTTATCTTTATCCGATTCCTGTGCTGTTAAAGTTATTACTGTATGAGATTATGTACGGAAGCCACCATAACTTTGCCAGTTTGTCTTTTCTTTAGCATATTAGAAACTGTTTAATGCTTATATATTTATACTATGTTATTTAATTTTTCGTATTATTATGCCTACAGTATTTAATCTCTTACCTCTTATTCTCAATTTTGTAGAGTAATGATATATTGTCAATCAATCAATCAAGGAATTTTTAGAGCCCGCTACTCACCCGTTAGGGTCTTAAGGCGCTGGTGGGGTGGGGAAGGGGGGTCGCTACTGCTCGAACAGCCAGGTCTTGAGTTGTTTCCTGAAGGCGAGATGGTCCTGGGTCAGCCGGAGGTGGGTGGGGAGGGAGATCCATGTCTTGGCTGCCAGATAGGAGAAGGATCTTCCTCCAGCGGTAGCTCTTCAAATTTGTGGGACGGTGGCGAGGGCGAGACTGGCGGAGCGGAGCTGGCGGGTTGGTGTGTAGCATGCGAGGCGGTTGTTGAGGTACCTGGGGCCTGCGTCGTGGAGAGCCTTGTGTGCGTGGGTGTGGAGTCGGAAAGTGATCCTCTTGCTGACGGGGAGCCAGTGCAGGTCTTTCAGATGGGCAGAGATGTGGCTGTGGCGAGGGATGTTTAGGATGAGTCTTGCCGAGGCATTCTGTATGCGCTGTAGTCATTTCTGGAGGTTGGCTGTGGTTCCGGCGTAGAGGGTGTTTCCGTAGTCCAGGCGGCTGGTGACAAGGGCCTGGGTGACCGTCTTCCTGGTCGTGGTGGGGATCCATCGGAAGATTTTTCGGAGCATGCGCAGGGTGTTGAAGCAGGATGCTGAGACGGCGTTGACTTGCTTGGTCATCGTGAGGGCGGAGTCCAGGATGAAGCCCAGGTTGCGTACTTGGTCTGTGGGTTTGGGGGCGGTGCCCAAGGCAGGTGGCCACTAAGAGTCGTCCCAGGCAGAGGGAGATGGTCCCAGAATGAGGACTTCCGTCTTGTCTGAGTTCAATTTCAGGCGGCTGAACTTCATCCAATCTGCGACATCTCTCATTCCTTCCTGGAGGCTGGCTCTGGCGGTGTCCGGGTCGTTGGTGAGGGAGAGGATCAGCTGTGTGTCGTCGGCGTAGGAGATGATGTTGAGGTTGTGTTTGCGTGCGATGGCTGTGAGGGGGCTCATGTAGACGTTGAAGAGGGTGGGGCTGAGCGAGGATCCTTGTGGGACACCGCAGATGACTTCGGTAGCCGCGGACCGGATCAGGGGGATGCGTACTCTCTGGGTTCCTCCGGCGAGGAACGAGATGATCCATTCCAGGGCCGTGCCTTGGATTCCGGTGTCGCTGAGGCGTTGTATCAGGGTGTGGTAGCATACCGTGTCGAAGGGTGCTGATAGATCCAGGAGGATGAGGGCGGTGTTTTCCCCGTTGTTGAGCATTGACCTAATGTCATCGGTGGCTGCGATGAGGGCGGTCTCGGTGCTGTGGTTTGCTCGGAATCTGGACTGTGACAGGTCGAGGGATCCGTTTGTCTCAAAGAAGGCGGAGAGTTGTTTGTTGACCGTCTTCTCGATGACCTTGGCAGGAAAAGGGAGGAGCGAGATGGGTCGGAAGTTCTTGAGGTCCGTGGGGTCCGCGGTTGGTTTTTCAGGCGGGCGCAGATCTCGGCATGTTTCCAGCTCTCTGGGAAGGTGGCGGAAGCAAAGGAGCTGTTGATGACGTCCCGGAGTTGGGGTGCGATGATGGAGTCGGCTTTGTTGAAGATGTGGTGCAGGCATGGGTCGGTGTGGGAGCCGGAGTGGATGGTGTTCATAGTGTGGGGGGTGTCTTTGGTGCTGACCAGGGTCCAGGTGCAGAGGGTGGCGGTTGGGTGCGTTGGTTCGGTGGTAGGGTGCGTGGGCAGTGCGCCGAAGCTGTCGTGTATGTCGGCAATCTTGCGGTGAAAGAACGAGGCAAGTGAGTCGCAGAGGTCTTGCGAGGGTGTAATATCGTTGTTGCAGGCGCTGGGGTTGGAGAGCTCTTTGACGATGCTGAAGAGTTCCTTGCTGTTGTGGGTCTTGTTGTCCAGACGTTGTTTGTATGTAGTTCTCTTGGTGGTGCAGATCAGTTGGTGGTGCTTGCGGGTGGCATTCTTGAGGGCTGCCATGTTCTCTGTTGTCTGATCCTGGCGCCAGGTTTTCTCCAGGGAGCAGCAGGTTTTCTTTGAGTTTATGAGGTTGTCGGTGAACCACGAGGCTTTCTTGCTCTGGGGTCTGCAGGCTGGTTTCTTCAGTGGTGCGAGTTTGTCGGCGCAGTTGGCGAGACATTGTCCGAGGTTGCGGGCTGCTTCATTGGGGTCCGTCGTGATGGTGGGAGGGTTCTGGCTGAGGGAGGTGGTGAGCTGGTCGGCTGTGATCTTGTTCCAGCTTCTGCGGGGAACCTGTTGCGGGTGGTGGTGGAGCATGGTCCTTCTGAAGCTGAAGTGGACGCAGCTGTGGTCTGTCCAGTGGAGTCCGGTGGCGTGGCTGAAGGAGCTGTCCTTGCTGGAGGAGAACACGGGGTCAAGCGTAGTGGGTGGGGGTGGTCACCAGTTGCTTGAGTCCAAGTTTGGCGAGGTTGTCCATCAAGGTGGTGGTGTTGCGGTCGTTGTTGTTCTCCAGGTGGAAGTTGAGGTCCCCTAGGAGGATGTAGATAGGCAGAGGGGAGGGCGTGGGGGCTGATGAAGTCGGCGATGTCTTCGCTGAATAGTGTGCGTGGTCCCGGGGGTCTGTAGATGAGGGTACCTCTGAGGGTGGTCTTGGGGTCGGTGTGTATCTGGAAGTGCAGATGTTCGGTGGCGGCGAAGGTGTCGTCGGAGCTGGTCGTGATACGGATGGTGTTCTTGTGGAGGATGGCGATGCCTCCTCCTGTCTGGTTGACGCGGTCCCTCCGGGTGATCTTGTATCCGTCCGGGATGGCGATGGCGATGTCGGGCGCTGAGGAGGCATTCATCCAGGTTTCCGTGAGGAAGGCGACGTCTGGGGATGTGGAGTCGAGGAGGTTCCAGAGTTCGACGGCGTGTCTGTGGACGAAGCGGGTGTTGAGCAGGATGCACTTCAGGTGGTTGCTGCTGGTGCTTGGCTTGGCGGGTGCGGTGCAGGTCCGGATGCAGAAGAACTTGCAGGATTGGCAGGTGAAGGGTCCGTGGGTGCGTCCTGGGGTGGCTCGGTGGCAGCCGGGGGTCCAGCCGGTGTTGAGTGCGTTGAGGGTGGCTGTGTCATAGGTCCGGCAGGTGGGCTGGCATCTGCGGGGGCCAGGGGTTCTGGTGCTGGGCGCGGTCCAGGCGCGGACAGGCGTAGACGGGCTTACCTTTGCCGCGCCTTCGGCGCACAATCAGCGCACCCGCTGCGCATGCACTCTGCCATAAAGGAGAGTGGGGGGGGGGCGGGCAAGGGAGGAGCAGCTGGGAGGCAGGAGCGGGGTGGCGAGTGAGGGGGAACGTGCGGAGATGCTGGAGGGAGCGGGGGTGGGGCAGGGAACAACGATGGACAATGGGACAAAACTTAAAGGGCAAACACGAGAAAAGCGAGAAAACGGCAGCAAAATAAACAGCTGACAATGAGAAAAACAAGCAGGCACAGGGACAGTCAGGGACAGGGGCCAAACCAAGACAGGGGCAGTCTTGACTCTGCAGCGGCGGCGACAGCGGGAGGAGATCGGGCACACTCGGGGTGGCCACGCGGCAAGAGGAGCGACCGGACTGACCAGGTCAGGTCAGGTCACAGCTCCTTGCCCCGTGAGCCTCTCTTTATGTACCTTTGTGGGAGGGAGGAGCAGCTGGGAGGCGGGAGCGGGGTGGCGAATGGGGGGGAGCATGCGGAGATGCTGGAGGGAGCGGGGGTGGGGCCGCGGGGAAGCAGCGGCAGGGAGCAGGGTGGGGCAGGGAACAACGATGGACAATGGGACAAAACTTACAGGGCAAACACGAGAAAAACGAGAAAACGGCAGCAAAATAAACAGCTGACAACGAGAAAAACAAGCAGGCATAGGGACAGTCAGGGACAGGGGCCAAACCAAGACAGGGGCAGTCTTGACGCGGCAGCGGGAGGAGATCGGGCACACTCGGGGTGGCCACGCGGCAAGAGGAGCGGCAGGACTGACCAGGTCAGGTCAGGTCATTACATTCCTGTCCTGGTTACATCCTGTCAGGTTACATTCCTGTAAAATAGACATGTCAATTCTGTGTGTTCTTAAATATGCTAGCACCTTACAGGGTTTTCTATAATCATTGAATCCCCTCACATTCCATGTGATAAACCAAATGAAGGTGTGAA